>NC_143153.1:773871-887572 GCF_041381405.1 Jatropha curcas | reverse complement strand
CTCTGTCGAAGGCCGGTAATCTGTATCGATGCCCATTGGGCGCATTAGGCCTGATTGACACAATGTATATTTGCTTTTAGAAAACAAGATTTATTTTGCAAAATAGACATTTAGATTGAATTAAATCACAATTTAGCATCAATTTCACTTTAATCAAATTTTAAGTATTCTATTTTTTTAGTTTCTTTGGAGAATCACAGATTTACTTGAATTTATTTTTTTATTCATTGAAAACCAAATAGTATGGAATAAACAATAAAACCTTTCCTTTTGAACAATAGGTGAAAATGATATTAACATAATTTAGAGTACAGAAGACCAATCAATTTACACCTTATTCACAGAATTACTTGTTCGGGAATAAAGGGTAAATTTTTGAAGTTGGAGCACAGATGAAACGAGTTAAAAACTGCAAGGTATTGAAGTTTTAGTTTTCATTTGGTCTATAGGCCCAAAAAGCCCATATCAAAGCCCGGTCCAAAGTAGTCACCTCCTTGCCCGTAGCACAAGAAACTCCCCACTCTGTACTTACATATCTACCGCTTCTCAAAGCAATTCCCTCCATTGTTACAAATCTTCTACCTTTCAGCTTTCGATCTCTGCCGAGATTCTTCTTTTCCAATTCCTCTCTAAAGGTGCGTTTGTGTCGAACTGCTCCTATGTTAAACTAGCACTGCATTGATCTATTTCTAGGGTTTGTACTGCAATCCAAGTTCCGATCATGTAGCTTCTCAATTCAATGTTTTTAATTTTTGTGTTCTGAGAAAAATTTAGGGAAGTAAACACACAAGTATTTCGATTCCTGGGTTTTTAAATTTGTGTGGCACTCGATTGAGTAGTTTTATCAGCTCGGAATTTTTTCTTTTTCAAATTTTGGTTTAAGGTTTTGTTGTTTCGTTCTCTCAGCCGAAGTAGAGGATAAAGAGATTAGGGGTGACTTTTTTATGTATATATCATGGTTTTATAATATAAGGTTGGCTAATTTTTGGAATTTTTTTTTCTTGGTTTTAGATCATGAAGCTCGATACCAGTGGTCTTGAATCAGCGGCACCGCTCTTTGGAGCTACTGGCGAGCTGTTTAATGGGTTTTCTACTGCGCCTTCATTTGAACTTCCTGTTACTACTGATGTGAGTTTTAATTTGCTCGTTTTTCTTTTGCAATTGTGGAGAGCTAGTGGAATTCATAATGAGCTGATTTTTTTTTTTTTCTTTTTCTGCTGTTTCAGTTTGATGGATTCCAGAAGGAAGCTATCCAAATGGTGAAGCCTGCCAAGGGGACAACAACACTTGCTTTCATTTTTAAAGAGGGTGTCATGGTCGCTGCTGATTCTCGAGCTAGCATGGGAGGCTATATTTGTATGTTATTTTTGGATGAGATTGTTGTTCTATGAGTCCTTTATTTGATTGTTTGCAACTAAGTTAAAATTTATTGTGTTCTATTTTTATTATATACTTTTGTTTGAAGTTAAATGCTTTATTAATCCCATTACATATGGGAGCTACAAAAATCTGCACTAACTGCAAGCTTAGACTCGTTAACATTTTCAGGTTATTGTAGCTTGTTTGTCTCCTCTTGCTTGTCATGCCTGCACTACATATATGTTGCACCAACCATGAGATAATTTTGTTGAAAAATATTTTGCTTCCTGATTTTTCAGCATCGCAGTCAGTGAAAAAAATCATTGAAATCAACCCTTACATGCTTGGTACAATGGCTGGGGGAGCTGCTGATTGCCAGTTTTGGCATAGAAACCTTGGCATTAAGGTGATAGACTTTTGTTGCTTTCTTAAATGTTTCTTATAATGGCTATTTGTGAAAGTGAAGAGGATGATGAGATCTTTAGAAAGGTCTCTGTTAAAATCAAAAATTGTAGCTAATATAGCGGGCAAGCATATGTGTGTTACACTACATTGTACTCTACTTGGAAAATGCCAATAATTATATATAGAAATTGGAGTCTTGTTCTTCGTTGACGTGCTAGGAAACTGCATACGATGTCATTGGCTTTCAGCTAGAATAGATTAAGTACTCCCCTACAGCCTGCAGAGCGAACTATCTATGTTCCCTATGCATTAAGCATAGTTCTCAAAATGGTGACAGGGAGTCTTGTAGCCTTTGACATTTTCATGGCGTCTTGATTCATCATATGTAGGACTAGTACATATTTTTCATTGTTTGTTCACTCATCTTAGAATTGCATCATCAAGTTTCATGGTGAAAACCTCGAGTGCTTGTGTAATTTTAGAGAGCTAGTATATTGAACTGCACTTGGCAACTCAAGAACCAACAAACAATTGAAATTATTGAAAAAATTTCCTAAAATAAGAGGATGGCTAGAAACATTATAGTTGGATGTTCTACCAAATCTAATGTGTTTTAGCCATAAGAGGCAAGGTGTTGTAAGCTTATATTTTTTGACATCTATCACGCTGTCAAAGTGTCAATTCAGCTTTCGACAACTTCATCTATCACGCACACACTGTAAAATGCTAAATTACACGAGAGTCCTTAGGCCTAAGTTTATATTTTTAGCACCTTTCTTATTTTATTAACTGAAAAGTTGATATTTGAACAACCATCATACATCTTTGTCAACTGCTTAATTTGTGAGTATGGCATAGGCATGCTTCCAAATTGCTTAAAAAGTAAGCCTAACATATTTGTCCAATCACGATACCTCTGCTTAACTTCACTAAAATTTAGCCTCAAACCTAATGGGTCAGTAGTTCCTATGTAGATTCTTCATCGTGTTTTTTGATCCTTGCTGTGAGAATATTATGTGATCCTTACTACCTGATCATCTAGGAATGGAACCAACCTGAGTGCCCATGCATGCCAAAGTGGCGTTTGGCTTGAATATGAGATGCTACTATCATTCATCCTTTAGTTTTATTTAAGTTTGGATTCCTTTCATGTTGATTGTTATTTATTTTCCAAGTACTAATGGAATTTATTGGCATGGCTCAGTGCCGGCTACATGAATTGGCAAACAAGCGTAGAATTTCAGTTACAGGGGCATCAAAGCTTTTGGCAAACATACTGTACTCCTACCGTGGAATGGGTTTGTCTGTTGGAACCATGATTGCTGGATGGGATGAAACGGTAATGACATGTGCACATTTGCCATACCTTGTCATGTTTTTCCCTTGTTAAGTTGCGTAAGCTGTATCATCTCCTTGTTGCAGGGTCCTGGATTATATTACGTGGATAGTGAAGGAGGAAGGCTGAAAGGAACAAGATTCTCTGTTGGCTCTGGTTCCCCATATGCTTATGGTGTACTTGATAGTGGGTGAGTGCTAATTTTCCTTTACAGCTTTTCCTTGAAAAACATCGTCAACTGGCACATTATTTTTGAGCTATTTTCTCACAGCAAATAACTTTCAAGCTTTTAGCGGAAATTTTCTTTCTAAGCAAACTTTTACCTTATTGTGGTTTTCCAATTAAGTAACAAGCTACTAATGCATTAGTTCCGGGTGCTTGATGCAAAACCAAAAAATTGGACAATATTGAGGAAATATCCAATGCCAAATTCAAATCATAAGAGAAACACTTAGCAGGTTTTAAATCGCAATGAGGATTTTAAGTTGCCAAATAAGGGACAAAATAAGCCTTGAAATTGCTAAGACAACTGTGAGGAGGTTATGGGAATAAGCATAAGAAATTAGTTGGTCTATCATTTCAAGTCCAACTATATGTTTGTATCACAAGAAAGGAGGTACTTTCCTTTTAAACAAGCCACAATTGATCAAACTGTAGGTACTGACACTACAGTCTAACAGCTAGGTGAATACATCAACATTTATATGTGAATTCATCAATTTCCACAGCAGCATTACCTTGAATATTGCCTTATCCAACAAAATAGCAGCATTTTCTCATTATTATTTTATTGACTCTCTGGGCTGGAAAATGTGGCTGGAATTTATGCAAAACCAAAAATGTGGCTGGAATTTTTTTTATTATTTCCATTTTCATTCTTCCTTTGTACTGTGATTGAGGATTGATTTTTACTAACATTATATGTTGCTCTAGGTATCGGTATGATTTGTCAATTGAGGAAGCTGCGGAGTTGGCTAGAAGAGCTATTTATCATGCTACATTCAGAGATGGAGCCAGTGGTGGAGTTGCTAGCGGTACTGTTATCTCCTCTTTCTCTCTTACTCTCTCTGCACAAGTGCCTACTTGCCTAGGCATATCTCTGTGTTGTTCTTTTATGTGTATGGACTCTTACTAATTTAGTGATTTAATCTGGATTGGATTTGTGTTTTTAATCAGTTTATTATGTTGGACCAAATGGATGGAAGAAGCTATCTGGTGATGATGTTGGAGAACTCCACTACAAATACTATCCTGTTATGCCCAGTACAGTGGAACAGGAGATGGTTGAGGTGGCATGAGCATAAGCATGAGAAAAACCTTGCTCAAGCTGGACCAGGTTGGACACTCCCCCTTCTTCACAGTATCTGATGGAGATGGTCTACAATGCAATCTTATGTACTAGAAACTGCTAACTATTGGTGTTGAGTTGATTCCTGGAACAGTTCATGGATTGATGTGGCTTTTTGTCAATGCCATGAAAACACATTATTGCTATTATCATTCCATTATGTAATTCTGTGCTTTTAGCTTTTCTTTAAACAAAATAGAAAAAGGGGATTTCTACAGTTGTTTTCCTGCAGGTGTTTCAAAATGTTACTCGGAACTCTATTATTGACTTTGGTGTGGTTAGAGTAATGATATATTGATTAATGGTAATGTGATACACATTGAAAGGTAAAGTTTAGAAAAGTTTCGGGCCAGGAATTTGCGCTGGAAATGCATGTGAGTTCGGCTGAAGTTGCTGAGATTTTTGCATTATGAAGTTGATGGTCTCTGTGAGCCACAGTACTTGAAGTTGCAACTTGGAAATGTGGTGCAACCCAGAATAGTTGTACTCTCAATTTCTTTTCAGGTTTGTCAGGGCAAAGAGATGTCTATGATTAGGAGCTTCTGTATGATTTTGGCTTTAAATTGTGGGGTACTGCATTATAGTATGGAAAAGTCGTAAAGAAGGGCTCATCATGAGCTCTTTAACATAAGCTTTCTTATAAATTTCTATACAAAATGGGACCTCAGGTAACTATTGTTGAATATTTATTTATACACGCAATAGAGTTTCAGAAGACCTATTGTATACTTTGTTAAACCTCTAAGGTAAGATGAGTGATGACTGAACTAATTTGCTGTGCTTTTGGGACCCACTTTGAATAACCAGATGCCAATCAGGGAAAGAATGCACACACCAAAATTATCAGTTACATATCTTTAATAATTTTCAACAAAATAATAATAATAGTAATAATAAAAATAAAAGAAAATTATAAGTACTCCATCCCTTTAGTAGGAAGCAAAGGATGTTATAATCCTTCAGGAGTAAGGACTCTTCTATATCGTCTTTTGTTAGGAGAACTGATTCTACATACTGACCTATAAAAAATAATTTCATACTATTATTTCTCTATCAAGTGCATCTTGTATGTAGATTTGAAAAACCAAAAACAATTTGAAATGAAAGCCAATGTCAGACATATTATTTGTTTATGAAGTGTACTAATATAACCTGCTACTTTTTTTTTTTTTTTTTTTATTCATTGGGAGATTTAATAAGTCTTTTCACTTTTCCTATAAAGGAGAAGACTAACTAAATTATACGTGACTAGATACAAGCTATTACTTTATATGCCACGGTCTCAGCCTTTTATGCATATAATAGTATTATAATTGCATACCAAAAGTATATATTTCAACTATTCTCAAACAAAACACATGGAGACATTAATAAGCAAACAATAATATAAGCTGGAAAGAAACCTCTCTCTCTCTCTCCCTCCCTCTTTGTTAGCTTCTAAGCATGTTTTCATGATTGAAAGTGAGATATAATCATTTTGCTCTCTTCCATTAAGCAATTGTAAAACAATAATTAAAAACCACTAAGCCTCCACTAGGAGTCAAGAAAATCAGATGAGAAAATTGCAAGATTAATACAAGATGTGAAAAATAAGTGTCAATGAGATTATTATTTCATTTTCTAAGCAAGTGGTGTTGGTTACATGAAAGAGACTGATCTCAAAATGAAGCTTCCTAATCATAAGTACAATTTTTTTGAGCTTGCTCAGTAATTATCTCTGCTAATTTAAGATTTATTGTGTTTAGTATCAGAACAAAATCTTCCCACTCATCAAAACTAATTCTTGTGCGTTCAATTACAAAATCCAACTGCTAGTTACTGTAATTGAGCATCAATGATAATAATGTTAGATGTACACATAACTGGGTTTTCTAATTCTAGTATTAGGTACCATATAGGTGAACTGAACTTTGAACTGACTTGGGTCCCTTTGGAATCACTTGTTATCTTCCATTCTCCTTTGATGGAGATAGTGTAGCACAGAAAGTCCTTGTCATTTGCCACTTGTCATTTGCTATTTCAAATGAATGTGAATTTAATTTAATTTGTTTTTCTAATTAAAATTCATAAAATATCAATGTTAATGTCAAATTATAATGGAGTGGTTCTAGTAAGCGAGGAAGGATAAAATTATGTTGTTAATGGAGATTAGTCATTAGACATGGTAAGCATTAACAATGGGAGATACAAGGTTTCAGGTTGGATTTCTCCTGTGGCTTTATAGTTAAATAATTATTTTTATAGTAATATATTATCACAATATTTCTTGAAAAAAAAAAAAAAAAAACAGTAGTAGAAGTAGAAATAGCAACTTCTCACTGTGTTTATGTACGTTTCTTTTTGGCGGGAGCTGGGTCCCATTTCAATCAAAATCTCGTCTTCCTCAAGTCTCTTTCTCATAAATCCTACACAACCAACCACCTTCCCTCTTCATCTCCACCTTCTTTCATTGTGAATATATCTCTCTCTTTCTATTCTTTCTCTTCTCCACCAAATACAAACACCATTTTAATACACAAAACAAAGAACCCATTTAGAAACAATAACAAACACTATCAATACAATGGGAAAGTGCCAATCTTCAACGCTTTTCTTCTTCTTCTTCTTCTTGTTTAACTTTAAATTAAATCTTTCTCTTTCTCCTGATGGCCTTTCCCTTCTCTCTTTAAAATCCGCCGTCGATCAACCATCGGAGAATTCTCCTTTCGCCGACTGGAATGAAGACGACTCCACTCCTTGCCGCTGGACTGGCATTTCTTGCATGAACATAACTGGATTTCCTGACCCGCGTGTCGTCGGAATTGCAATCTCCGCGAGGAATCTTCGTGGGTATATTCCATCGGAGCTAGGAACTCTAGTTTATCTCCGGCGACTCAATCTTCATAACAACAACTTTTATGGGTCAATTCCGGCTGAGCTGTTTAACGCTACTTCACTTCACAGTCTCTTCCTTTATGGTAACAATCTTTCAGGTCCTCTCCCTCCTTCGATCTGTAATCTTCCTAGACTCCAAAATCTCGATCTTTCTAACAATTCTTTGTCGGGTCCTTTGCCGGAGAACTTAAACAATTGCAAGCAGTTGCAGAGGCTAGTTTTAGCGCGAAACAAGTTCTCCGGCGAAGTTCCTGCTGGAATTTGGCCGGAATTATACAATTTAATTCAGCTTGATCTTTCCTCTAATGAGTTGAACGGATCAATTCCCAATGATCTCGGCGAACTCAAGTCTTTGTCTAATACATTAAATCTCTCTTTCAATCATTTATCCGGCAGAATCCCAAAATCATTAGGAAATTTACCGGTCACCGTTAGTCTTGATCTACGGAACAATAATTTAACCGGCGAAATACCTCAAACGGGGTCTTTTGTTAACCAAGGACCAACTGCATTCCTTAACAATCCTCTGTTATGCGGGTTTCCTCTCCAGAAACCGTGTAAAGATACGCAGAGCTCTCCGACGAGCCAGAATTCGTCCCCGGAATCCGGTAGTAATTCCAAGAAAGGATTAAGTTCTGGGTTGATCATACTGATATCATTAGGTGATGCTGCTGGTGTAGCTTTTGTTGGTTTAGTTCTAGTCTATATCTACTGGAAAAAGAAAGATGATGCTGAGAGCTGCAGCTGCGCCGGGAAGACTAAGTTTGGCGAGAATGAGAAATCACATGCCTGTTCTATCTGCTCCTGCGTTAATGGTTGCAAAAGCGAGGATTCTGAAGCTGAGGATGTAGAGAAAGAAGAAAAAGGGAAAGGAGAGGGAGAACTAGTGGCCATTGATAAAGGTTTTAGCTTTGAGCTTGATGAGTTGCTTAGAGCTTCAGCTTATGTGTTGGGTAAAAGCGGGTTGGGGATTGTGTATAAGGTTGTGCTTGGAAATGGGATCCCGGTGGCTGTGAGGAGGCTTGGCGAGGGAGGAGAACAGAGGTACAAAGAGTTTGTAGCTGAAGTTCAGGCTATTGGGAAAGTTAAACATCCAAATATAGTGAAATTAAGAGCTTATTATTGGGCTCCTGATGAGAAGCTTCTTATTAGTGATTTCATCTCCAATGGCAACTTGGCAAATGCTCTTCGAGGTTAGTAATTTTGCCTTTGTTTTTCTCCTCATTGTCCTTCTAGCTTCTGGTTTTGAAAATTTTCATCTTGGAGCACTTCATTCTGTAGGTTCAAGTTCAATCAACATGCTTAGGGTAATTCTTGGCGGGGATCATAAATTATAATTCATAGTGATTTATTTAGTTTTATGTGCACAATGTGTGATGGACAATTACATTGTAATCCCATTATCATGTTAAGCAAATGTGAAAAAGATGACAACATCTTAAATTCTAACTTATGCTAATATAAATTCAAAATTTTACAAGTAAATGTTGCTTCTTTTTGTCTGGAGCTAAATTAGTTGAAAGTGAAAGGTCTTACGGAAGTGAGGAGAAGGTCTTCAAAGGAAATCCCAGAAAATAGGGGACAAATTGGGGAACAAATTTTACTTGAAGGATTTAGGGACATGAATGTGCTTTAATTAATGGACATGGTATTAGCTATCATGATCGCAGCTCCATTGGTGAATATGGCCTACCAGCAATCATTTACTGAACCCACCCATGGCCTCATCCTAATTGTACTCCCTTTTCTTATCCATGCGCGTTGTATCCTCTCACTTTCCCTTGCTAATGGCACTGTAAGAATACAACTAGTGCAAAATTTGCTTCTGGTCCTAACAACTCTTTTTTCAAAGTCAGTTTCTTTCTATATTTCATGACTAATTCATCAGTCAAATGCCAATTCTTAACATAGAAAGTCATAATTCGATTCTCTTTGAACATTCTTCATTTATAAATCTGATTTGGTCAAGTTAATCAAATGGGGGCAATTATAAAGAAATCTTAGATTTGGATCTCTTGTTTTAATCAGGCAAAAATGTAAAAAATTTATCATGAGTCTTCATGCATGGTTTAGACTCATCAAAGTTGAGTGGAAATGTTTGGTTGAATATTATATTAATCTCAAATTTTACCATGGTCTCTAAGAGTTAGGTAGGCACTATTGCCTGTGCCTGAGATCCACCGAATGGTAGGCCCTACACCATTGGCCTGGTCATCCATGGGATTGATTGGAGAATGGTTGATGGTTCATGATTAGGGGGCTTGAGCATTTCTAGATATCCATCACTGGGTAAAGGGTCTGAAAAATGACCCTGTTCCTTCTGGGGAAGCAACATTTACAGACATTAAGTAATTGATGCAGCCCAATTTTATCCGTTAATTTGATTATTCTGCCTTTTGACTTTCTAGGCGTTGCATTTTCATCAGTTTCTTTCAAAAATTTATGCCTGGAATTCTATTCTTTAGTTAAAGTCTTAAAGATACTTTATGAGGGTTCCTTTGCATTCTTCCTCTTCACTTTTTCTCTGAATTTAAAGTTTTAACCTTTAGCTGAAACATAAGGTCTTTATTTTTTTTTTCTTACTTTCTTCCTTTCAAGTACATTTTTATTTTGAAAGAGGAAAAAGGACAACGGTTATATTTTCCATAGCCATTATCTGTGCATATTAAGCTCCCTGTTATTGGTTTAATTAACCCTGGTCATAGCAAGGATCCACCATTAATTGAGCATCACTGGTCCCAACACCATTTTCCCTTCAAGATCCTGTTGATTTTGATTTTGAATTCAGATACTGTTGCATCAGTAGCCCAACCATATTTTAGAAGCTTTTATTTGTAAAGGATCAAGATTGGGACCAAGCAGATGGAAAGTGAAAGGGCTATCACTGAACTAGTACCACATGTTGAAATAAATATTTTAGTCAAGCATTAGGTATCCATTACTTTTATATTTTCCTTTGACATACTGGGACCATATTATTTTTTCCTGTCTCTATCATAGAGCCTGGCCCCACAAGTCCAACCCTTCAAGCACACATTATTGGGGCATGAAGAAAAAGGTCAAGAAATCTAGGTCCAAAATTCCTATATTTTGTTGTCACTCAAAAGTTAATTAGAATAGCATTCATGACCTATTACAGCATTCTAGTACAAAAACTACAAGCCATAACTTCCTTTTCAAATTCCTTTTTCCTTGAACCTGCACATGGTACACATTTGTAGCGATTGGAAGCACCAAGTGATTGTCTCAGGCTTCATCAAATTAAAGACTTTTTTTCCCTATTTTCTGGGTATTATAGCAACAATCTTAGGAATTTCTTGTCTGATTGTAATGTACTATGTAGAATGTAGTTGACAATAACTTCTCTGTTTCACAATTTTAGTCATTTTCTGCAATTCCAAACTCATGATTAACCAAATTTACAGGGAGAAATGGTCAGCCATCGACAAGTCTGTCATGGGCAGCGAGGCTAAGAATTGCCAAGGGAGCAGCCAGAGGCTTAGCCTACCTCCACGAATGCAGTCCAAGAAAATTTGTTCATGGAGACATCAAACCATCCAATATTCTCCTAGACAATGAATTCCAGGCTTATATTTCTGATTTTGGCCTAAATAGACTAATTAATATTACTGGAAACAATCCTTCTTCCTCAGGTGGGTTTATTGGTGGAGCTTTACCTTACATAAAGTCTGTCCAAACTGAACGAACCAATAACTACCGTGCTCCTGAATCTCGTGTTCCCAGCAGCAGACCAACCCAAAAATGGGATGTTTATTCATTTGGAGTAGTATTGCTAGAATTGCTTACAGGGAAATCTCCTGAGCTTTCACCAACTACATCAACTTCTGTAGAATTACCAGACCTAGTAAGGTGGGTAAAGAAAGGTTTTGAAGAAGAGAACCCATTATCAGACATGGTAGATCCAATGTTGCTTCAAGAAGTTCATGCCAAAAAGGAGGTATTAGCAGTTTTTCATGTGGCCCTTGCCTGCACTGAAACAGACCCTGAAGTTCGACCCAGAATGAAAACTGTGTCTGAAAATCTTGAAAGGATTGGCACATAGAAGAAGAAAATTTGATTTTTTGAAGCTTCTATTTTCAGTTTTCTTGATCTTTGCAAATGGGCACTCTCCAGTTTTGCAGTGGTGAATTTTTTTGGAGAGATTGAGGTAGAGCTGCTTAAAAGATAGCTTTAGCCACCTTGGTTTAACTTCAGCTTTCAATGACAGAAAGATCAGATCAAAAACTATTTGGAGTCAGAGGAAGTTTTCTTAGCATAGTTGAGAAATTGGGTGTACATTTTTTTTTCTTTTCTGATATATGAGGAAGTATGTATGTAGCTGTATTTGTAATTTAAATTTTCATCCATTTCCAATGGGATTTGTTGTAATAAAAATGTCTTCCATTTATTTGTTATCTTCTATTCTTATTTTTTCTCAGCTTTGTCACTTTAAAAATAATGGAACGAAATTATTAATTCTTTCAGAGATTTATTAATTATTAATGTTCATTTAGCTAAGTCTATTTTCTGTCAGTAAAAAGAAAAGAATCAAAGCGAGGAGGAGACTTGGAGAATCAGAATTGATTTCCCACATTTGTTTAGTTAACATCTCTCATTAAAAATTTTGGACAGGATGAAGTAAGCCCAGCCCACATCGAATGTCGATGCACGTTTAATGTTATTAAAAATTATTTAAAAATATAAATCTTATATATTTTTTATTGTCAAAAAAAAAAACTTATATATTTTTTAAATTCTTAACTCCGTATATATAAGTTAAAATACATTTTAATCTAAAATCTTCACCAATTATCCTTAATGGAATTGAGAATTAAAGAATATTGTAAAAAATTGATGAAGATCCTTTTTTTTATCTCAAATTTTAATCCAATTTTCAGTTTTCCTTTTCTTTCAAGTTTATCATTTAAAATTATATATATATATATATATATATATATATATATATATATATCCTTTTTCCATTGTGCCAAAACGTGGCAGCATTACAATTTGGTCGGTGACGTTTTTTTTTTTTTTTTTAATTTCTTTTTTTCTTTACGCTGCAAATTTACAGTTTACACTTATGGAAGTTGAAGCTAAAAAAAGCGCTTCCGCTCTTTCTTAACTTCTCTGTAAGCTCCGGCGAAGCCTGGATCTAAAATCTAGCAATTTTTCGCGGTAAGTCCACTCAACAACTGTCTTACTCCACAGTCACTCTTTCGCTTTCGTTCAAAAACCCTAGCTTGTTTTATCGATTCATTTATTCTTTCGGTTTGTTAACATTCATAACTTCTGCAAACTTTTATTCTTTCTAATTAATCAAACAATAGTCTGTTTATTTATTTTTTTTCCCCTGCTTGTGCATTAATTTTGTTATGCAAGTGATTCCTAAAGCTGGCTGCTTGTAATTTGATTGTTAAGTTTGTTAAATTTGAGAGGAGGTTGGTTTTTATTTGTAGATTGAAGGAGGAAAAGTGATCAGTTTGAGGAAGATAAAACATGGTAAAGTGATTCTATGTTTTAAGAATTGGATTTCATTTAATAATGTAGTTAATATTTTGACTTTTTTTCTTTTTATTTATTTCTTCAGTCTGCACTCTTTAATTTTCATTCGTTTCTCACGGTTGTGCTATTGGGAATTTGTACTTGCACTTATGTGAAGATGCACTTCCCCGCTATCCTAGAGCAAAGAACAGGGTATGAATCTTCTATTCATTTTTAATTTTAGTTTTTATTTCCTAAGTTAAGTTGTAAGAAAACAATCATGTTTCTATTGTTGTCACAGTACATTACACATGAGTGAGTCTCTGAGCTTTCGATAGTACTTTTCCTGAGCGTATAATTTGCAGCATCAGAACACCCTAGCCTTTCCCTTACTTAAAGCCAAACCCAAACATTGGGCGTGTCAAGCTCAACGGTCTGTACTTTGATCTCTTTGAAACTATTATGTTTTAGTTATTCTCAATGGCCATCCAAGTTGACAGGAAGTATTGAATTGCATTGGACAAGTTAGTGTTTAAGACAAAGGGTTAGATTACAGCAGACAATAATAATGCCAACTGTGTTATATGCATAAGATGTAAATTTTTGTGCATTGCTTGGAATGCCAACTGCAAGGGTGCTGCATAAGGCCTTCAAAGGTGCATGTGGATTTCAGATTTCAATTGACCCTTTGAAAACGTCAGGCCTGCATTAGGCCGTCCTCAATAAACTTGTTTAGTACCATTTCGCTGTTGGGAGGCTGAGCTCATAATCACCTAAAATGCCTTTGCCTCATATCCTTTTCGAGCTCTGTCCCTCTCATAATAAACTAAGATTAGATCATAATTGTATGCTTTTGATTATTCTTGTAAAATCTTATGTTGTTTCTTCTTTACATTTGGTTAGATAACAAAATATTTGCCGACTCTTTCCATGTTGAGCACTCCACTGTTGTTACAGGATATTCAAAGTGATCTATTTTGTTGGCATTTTGGTTTATCCATAGGTAGCAGTATCATAGACTACTGACTACAATAAGCTTTTTGGACAGGTTTCGAGGGTTTTTCTGGAAAGCTGCCAGAATAGGTAGGCCTCCTTATCTGAATGCTTTGCCATTACTTGATGGACTACTATCATTTCTGCACAACCTTTTTCTTTTGGGAAATATTGTGTTTCCATTCCTCCTTATATTTGAATTCGTTACTATCATGGGCCTAAAATTTTCAAGTCAGCATGTGTTTTGGCTGACTGAAAATATATATATACTATGAAGCGAGTTATAGTTTTAGTTTTTTCAAGCACCCTATATATGTATCAGGATTATACATTTCAAGCACCCTAATTGTTTTGTTTCCGTCACCATTAGAAGGGATTGTGTTGCTTCTTTCTTGTATTATTATACTCTTGATCTTAGCATCTTAAAGCCAGTTATATTGCAAAATGGAAAATTGAGAATACTATTGAGGTTTACGTACTGAATTGATGGTGTGGGAATAAGCAAACATAAGTGCAGTGCAAACCTAGTAAGACCATGAAACCATTAGGTTCCTGCAAGTCTGTGACAATTGATGTATTTAAATTCAATAATCAAACTAGTGATCATGTCAAATTATGTGAAAGAAACTTAGAACTCAATGTGTATTCTAATAGGATCTATGTTTGTTCTGATTTTTATAACTTGAAACTGCATGCATATAACAGTAGCATTATTTACAATCTGACAGCTTGTGTGGTTGCTGAAACAGGTGAGCGTTTGAGCCCCTGGGTGGCTGCAGGGTGCTTCACCATGGGTGTGTCAATTATATTTTTCTAAGGAGAAGCTTCTTGCCTGTGTATTTTGAAGTAAGCTCCATCCTTTTTATTGTTCTGGGAAAATATGTTGCCCATTAGAATTTGATGTCACTAAATATTTTCTATGATAGGAAGTGTATTGATAACGTTGTTTCATTACCATATTATGGACCGGTTTTGAAGGCATTTTTTTGGCAAACATGGTTATTGATTTTGCTATTTATTATACAACTGCATTGATCATTAAATTGATAAATTCTTAAGTCTTTTACTGGTAAGATTCTGTTGGATGGTGAATTAGTGTATATACAAGTCAGATCTGAGCTATTTCTTTGATTGTGTTTATTTATTTATTTTGAAGATTGGTCATCTTCTAATGCTATAAGGTGTGGCGTCTATCATCAGCCCTTGTTACAAATTCCCAGTTTTAATGGAGTGATTATATCAAATTTCTCAAACTATATTACTGTATGGTATGATTTTGAGTGTCAGATACATTTATGGTTGTACATGACTGGTGATTTGACTGAGAATCTGCAGCTAAATAAAGAGGCATCTGTTTTCCTGGCTTGTTAAGTTGGGCAACAGAAATTCTACTGTATGTATTGATTGTTTTTATCTAATACATATATAGGGTCTTGAAAACTTAGAAAGTAACCATAAACGCATACTTTCTGCATAAGATGACAAAAAAAGGTTAGAGCTCAAGCTGAAATTAGGGCTGTACGGGGCTTAAAGTTAGGCGGGATACAAGCTATGATGTAAACTGTGAACTTGTGCTTGAATCTCTTCAAGACTACAACCTTCCCTTCACCCCACTGAACTATTGACAGAAATAATTGCTTGATTGGTTTCTTCTCAGAGTTCTCCTTGCTCACGCTGCTTATCTCCTCATTCGCTATATTCTCCTCTCCATCCCATTGAAGGGGATAGCTTCTCAGAAACACCCTTCTGTTATTGTAGTCTTCATAACGGAAGCTCCTTGTCTTCATCCCATTTTCTTTTATGTCTTTGTGATCCATACTTCAAGAGGAAGTTTGCAATAGCCTGATATAGATGGAGATGACTTTTTATAGAGACTATTTAGAGGAGAAAACAAGATAGGGGGCAAGATGAGATTTTGGCAAGGACATGACAACCTGAGGTAAAGGACACAAGGCCAATAATAATTAATTTTGTAGTTGAAAGTGATGGTAACCCTTTATAAAATGCTGTTTTGTTGTTATATCATATATGTTATCCATGCGACATATCTCGATTGTTGGATTGTTTTTGACATTGTAAACTCTGTTATCATGAAGTACTAACAGTCTATACAGCAACATCTTATGCTCTTATTGTTTGTTTGTTAACGTTAGTCACTAGTCATGTCTGTTAAATATGCTCTTTCTATTCTCCTCACAAGCACCAAGAGAGGATCATCCTCGTATTAATCCAAGAAATGCCCTTGTTTGTGTGTGAAGTTGAGTAAAATCTGGATACTCAGGTGACAATTTCTAAGTTCTATAAATCTTGATCTTGTAATCATCTTTATTTTGCACGCTTGGTATGAATCTCATGCATTTCTAAGGTTCCGAGTCTAAGAATATTGCACATATTCATCTAAGTCCATGCCGATGCTAGTCGTCGTGGACTTGCAGGCTGTGAGATGAAGGTTTCACATATATGTATATGCACTTTGAATGAAATTACGTGTTATTTGAAATTTTGATTTGGGTTTTATATGTTTTATTGGGGAAAACTCTATTTTCCGGTGAAGGCACGTCATTAGTGATGTTGATTAAGCAATTTAATAGAGAAGTAGACAATATGGGTTAATCTTCTTATTATTATCATATTAATCATATTCTGATTATTTTGTATTTTTAAGTGAATTTTACGTGTAGGGGTCCAAAAGAAGTATAGAAACACGTGTGTAAACCAAACAAAAATATTAGAATTATGAGGTTGGTTTAAATAATTGGAGTTCAATAATAAACTAACTTGAAAAGTCAAAAAAAAAAAAAAAAAAAAAAGTTAATTATACTCAGTTAGAAAACTTTTCATAAAATGATAACGAAAAGTGAGAAAAAAAGGCAGCAAACATTAACTTTATTCAATGTATTCGAGGCGGGCAATGTTACATTTTTTTACCGGAAAATTCCAAGAAAAGGTATGATTACCTGTTTTCTTCATTTTAAATTTGATAACAACCGTTCCAATACTCCTTTGAAGCAATTGCATATTGAAAACAAATCCAAAAAAAAAAAAAAATGTTTATTTGTTAGCATTCTCCTTTTTATCAATATATTTATATCATTGTTGGAAATGTTTTTATGTAAATATTATCCTTGATCTGAATGTGAAAATATATGCAAATAAATATCTTTCATATTCTAATTATAAAAATTTTTTTTTTAAAAAAAAGAAAAACTGAAATGGCAAACGGATAGAGTTTTCCAACTTCAACTTCAGGTCTCGCCAACCTGCAAATGCTTAAAAAATATGCTGGCTTTGGAGTTCCCAAAAAGTTAAAAGTTATAGATATATATGTAAAAAAAAAAAAAAAAAAGAGTTCTATTATGTAGGTTACAAATATCTTGTATTATTGTTATTTCTGTCAATAATAAAAATATCATCATATTATAATAAAATCAAAAATAATGTAGATTATTCAAAAATCGAACTTGATTCATGAATCACTGCTCTTCTTATTTTGTAAAAATACTAAAATATTTTAAAAAATAATTACTTTTAAAATTTTTGAAATATAACCTACATCTTGATTTGAAAATATTATAGTTTAAACCTTTTTTTTAATTAAAAAATTAACCTTTCATGGGAAAAGGAACAGGAAAAATTATTATCCTTCTCCATGTCCAATCCAACAAGCCCAAGCTGCTTTGAATTTAGGAGGTAAAACGTAAAAGAAGGTGGATCTACCAATAAAAAGAGATTGACATTATGCTCTGTTTTTAAAAAATGAAATTGTTTTGTATTTTAATAATTCTTTTCTTTCATGTTTTTGCTGTACTATGCACACGTGGTTGGTGGTGGGAGGTTGAACATGCCTGTTGCTCTTTGAGCAAATTGTAAAATACAAAGCATGAACTATAACTGACAGACACAGACATCTAATATAAATTATGGCAAAATATCCAAATTGGTTATTACAGCTTGATTATAATTTTTTTTTTTTTTTTGGTTTTTCATGAATTTCCTGATTTCTGATGTTGTTATTTTATTTATTAAATTAAAAATATTGTTGTTAGGTGTTCCAACACTTAAATGTATGGACTGATTGGTCATTCATTACTTACTAGTCAAACACATAGATCTCACACATTGGATTAAATGGAAGACACAATTCTCTATACTAGTAGGTATGAGAAGTAGGGTAGCCAATACTTGGCATCCAATTGGAATTTGACATGGTTTCAATTAGTTTTAAAAGTCAAAATTCAACTTCTTTTTTATTTTTATTTTTTTAAAAATTATTGAAATGGTTTGATTTAACTGTTTCATGCAACTTATATCTAACAGTTAAATACACACATGTGATAAACATTTTTATAAAGAGCTAATGGCTTATAAAAGTTCCGGTGGTTAGACCGGACCCGAAAATTCTAAATATTTTAATTTTAATTTTTGATTCAGTTCCATTTGATTTTTCTTCTAGTTTCCAGTTTCTGGTTTGGTTTTGAACCGTGACATGGCTCCTGTTATTGCACCTAATAATTAATTTTCTTTTTCTTTTCAAGAAATTTCTTGGCAAAAGATTGAGTGTGGCACCCATTCCTAAAGATCATCTGATTTTGAGCCCAGTATCTCATCAAAAGATTAAAAAAAAGTGGTCTAAAAAGATATGAACAGAAGCAAAATCATTGAAACTGCATTAAAAAAAGAAAACGACCTTTTTCTATCCCATCTTTCTGTTCCGCTCTTACAGCTACTGCCACTAAAACAATAGTACAATCACAGCAAGTAAACTATAGGAAAGGAAAAACAATGGACCCACCTCAGCAAATGTCATTACTTCGCTTTCAAGACCAATCTAATTTCCTGTCCAAATTGTAGTTGGCATTACCAACTTTATCTTCTTCAAGCATAAACCTACTGACAGAAACTTTCAAGTTCTGTAATGGAAGAATAGAATCTAATATTTTTATAGACATGGGTAATTGCGTTCCAACTCAAAAAAGCACAGAACCAGCTGCTGCCATGAAGCTTCAAGACTCTGTCAATCATTCTCAAGAAAACACAGTCCAAACTGAATCCCTTACTGAGGAAGAAGAATTCAATTCCAAGCTTAAATTCACTACTCCAGTTCCTTGTGAAACGAGTATTCAAGATTTGAGTATGATTCTAAGTTTATTTTCCTTAATGTACATTTCATTTCTTGTACATTTTCAAATCCCAGTTCTTATTTTGGATATTCTATTCTTCAGTGACGAATGGTTTCTCATATGATTGACTGTTTTACTCTAGAAATGAAAATGGAATGCAAATAGATTTCAAAAACCAATTTCTAAAATTGCAGTAGATGATATTTAAATCCATATTGCTTGTTACTTATGCAGGTAATAGAGAGGAAATGTATTTTGATTCTGAGCCTTGGCTGGATTCTGATGTTGAAGATTTCCTCAGTGTCAATGGAGGTAAATTTAGTCTCAGAAGCAACTTTAAAAATATTTTTCCTTACAAGAAATTCTTAACTAAAATGTTTCCAAGTACTTTTTAGTTTATGACTAGGTTGTTGTATTTACGCAGATTTGACCCCATTAGGTAACTCTAGTCCTCTTCATCAGAGCAACTTGACAACCACTCCTCCCTGTGAAGAATCTACTTGCATTGACAAGACTGAAAACCCAATTCCTCAAACTTCTCAAATTGATATGAAGAAGCAACTGATCGAGTTCTTTCGCGAAAGCTTCAACAATAATGGCAATCAAAATAATATACAAGCCAAAGCAGAATCAAAGCCTTCCGAATGCAGAAATACAAATCCAAATAAACAAGAACGTTCTGCTCAATGTTGTCTTCCAAATTTGGTGGGAAGCCTTAGCTTTAGTGAAAGGAAAAAGAAAAGAGGCTGAGCTCTGAAAATAATAGAGGTTGGTAATTAATACAAACTCTTCATTTCCTCTATACGTGTTAGTGAAACATGAAGTGGGTTTTGTATGTATAAATATATTGTGTAAGATCATATGAAGCTTTACTACTAATACTTGATCAAAATTATGAAAGTTCCAACTGTTAACTTTTTGTTTAAGTGGTTATGGATGGGTTTTCATTTTTATTTTTTTGGACATCATAAATATTTAAAAGAAAAAAGCCTCTACAGGTTTAAATTCCGGCGTGCTGTGTTCTAAAACAAATACTCAGTCACTGTAATTCTAACTTTTAGTTAAAAAATTTTGAACTGCCCTCTTTTTATGAATTGTTTGGTGGTGTTTGTAAGGATCTAAAATTATATTTGTCTAATTGAGGATATGATTTAGTATTTGGGTATTAGAATGAGAGATGTCATTAAAAAAACCATGATCGATCGAAGACTTGTCTACTAACAAATAAATATTTAGACAGAGAAGAGCTCTTTGCCCCTTTTATGAGTATGTCTTACCTGAGTATGATTTGAATACGGATGTTTAAAATAAAAAAAAAAATAAGTGCACAGCTAAAATTCCAAACTAAAAGATACACAAAATTGCCAAAATACAATATAAGCTACTGCAAAATATCCACATCACATGATATTGGTCCATGCAACAAAGTTGCATAATCAAGATTAGAAATAAAAACAACCTCTAATTCTTCACAGGAAACCCTAATTTGTCCCCTACTAGAAAAACCACTCTTGGCAGAATTTGTGCAGGTGAAATTAGCACTCAAGTTGAATGTCCATGTTATTGCGCCAAATGCTTTTTTTTGAGCAATAAGCTCGGCTGCTAACGTTTGGTTTATATATAAAGAATAGGCAGAAACATTAGCCTGAACCAACTTTTCTTCACCTGGTGATTGGGAAAAACGTCCGATTGATGAAGAAGATATACTTTGGTTCTTGAAGAGAATAGAAGCCTGAATATCATCATAGGAAAATAAAGAGTATCTGTATGTGTTTGCGATAGAAAAAGAGACGTTCCAATTGGCTGTTATGTGAGTAGAAGATATGTTGAACTGCTCAAGTGCCATTGATTCCACAGAAACTTGGAATTTTGGGGTTTGAGATGCCAAGAACACGATAAAAGTAATCAGTGACAGAAAACTAAAGCAACTGATAAGCTCGCATATGTTTATACCACAAATGCTATCATGGCGATCGTTGGGATGAAGGGAGGAGGGAAAGCGGGGAGAAACCTGCTGATGGGGTTTGTTTTCTTTCATGGATTGAGACGACATTGAAATATTTAAACAAGAAGGAAAGCTTTGAATTGAAAGTTGAAATCATTTACAAGCTAATGCTTTTATAGTTAATTTCTTCAAGTCCTGTTTCCCTTTACACAAAGGAAAACTGATATCTAAATTGATTCGGTTTAGGAGTTCTTAAAACCGGTATTTATTTCAATCCAAAATAAATAAATAAAATAAATGAATTAGCTAAATTTTGTTTTTTCACATTGGGCTCTCAATGGCTTGCGAAATTAGAAATTGGCCCTTCTTTAATGTGGGCATGGCTTGATGAGTTGATGCTTTACTGCTATTGGGCTATTTTGTGGGCTTTTCATTAATCCATTAGAATGGTACCAACGATGGGTCGTTTATTTTGGGCTTTTAGCAAATAACTTATCGGAGTGGTCAATGGCTGGCTGATAGGTTATAGTGATACGTAGTTTAAGTGAAGGACAAACACAATCTACTAGTAGCATTGAAGTATACTTCTCTAAGATTCAAAATCTCTAAAAAAATAATAATAATAATAATATGGCTTATTTTAGATTACTTTTTTTTTTAAATATAAATTTTAGATTATGTATTTTCTCATCCCTAAATCCCACCTAGTAATCTTAGTTAATCTTTTCTAGAAAATATCATCCAAATTTCAGAACTGACCTCCATGATTTAACATATGAGAACATATTTTAACTTGCTTACCAAGAAATTGAGCTCAACACTCGCGAAGAGAAAATCCTATAAGTGTTTACAATGAAAGCTAAGTATAAAATGATTAGTCTTCTCAAATCTCTGTACAAAAGTTGCTATAAAGAAGTGAAGAGAAAACAAAAAAAAAAAAAAAGAAAAAGAAAAAAAAAATTGATATACGTACCAAAATGAGCAGTCTTCTTATATCCTTAAATGCATTTCCATTTTAAATGAATTTTTTACCAACACTACTGAATATCTCCTCTATAAATTTGAGCATAGTTATCTTTTTTTTTTTTTTTCTTTTTTTTTTTTGGTTTCTGATGAAGTATTTTGACCGGTTGGTGAACATCCTAGGTTCGATTGAAAGGAACAATCGAGGAGAACAGTCATGTAAAGCAAGTTGTTCGGGAAGTATTAGAAAAGCCAGAGTTGAGACTGGATCCTCATGTTGGTTATGCGAGTCTTTTTCCATTCATGAGGAGGATCATTCCATCTGTGAGTTGCATCGAACATCTATCTTGGAAATATCCCCTCCATCTGTACAATGGACGTGTCATGTTGGTTGGGCACTTTTTCTTTCTATCTTTGTACAATGGACGTGTCATAATGTCACTTATCAGTTTTCAATGAGCTTATTCTTGATTCCGATTTATAACTTCATAATGTAGAACTGATGGATTCTAGAAAAACAGTTTGACCTCATCTCAAACAGGAGTGTACGTTGTGGACTAACTGGGTTCTCTTGCCAAAACCAGGTGATGGTTTCCGTAGCCTAGTTATATGAAGATGTCTTTTATTTTAGTTCTTGATACTTGTTTGAGGGATTATATTACTCAAATATGTATGGAATGTGATCTTGTATTGCACAGTTCCCTGCACATGAAACGCAACACAGAGCATGACCCACCCTATTGGAGAGGTCCAATTTGGATGAACGTGAACTACATGATTCTTTCTGCACTCTACCACTACTCCAAAGGTATCAGGTGCCTGTCTCATTCAACTCTTGCAGAAGATAGACCATACAGAGATAGGGCCAAGATAATCTATGAGGACTTAAGGAGCAATTTGATTAAGTAAAGGTTTACAGTTTACCTTTTTTGTATTGATATAGTTGCACGTACGCTCAAACTGGATTAAATTGTCGTCTGATTAAATTGTTTTTGCCGTTTTGCTACGGAGATGTGGTTCAGAACTATCACAAAACTGGGTTTTTGTGGGAGCAATATGATCAGACTAGGGGTAAAGGAAAAGGCGCACGCTTGTTTACTGGTTGGACATCACTTGTGCTGCTTATAATGGCAGAAACCTATAGCTGAGCTAACATAGTTTACAAATATCTTATCTGATGTAATATTGATTTTTCATCAGCAACAGCGAAAAATATCTTGGGTTTTACACAGAATTAGGAATCAGTTTCTATAAATTATGCCTTTTTGGTTGATTAATTTTGTATTAGTTTTTTGTGCTCTTTCTAAGCGTAATATCTTGGATGGAAGGATAAAGCAAAAGAAAGTATATTACAAATTACACAGAAACATCACAATACTCCTTTATGCGCTATTCTCAACATGCAGTATTTTCTCAGCATAAAAATTAGGCAGACAGAAAATGGTCAACTGGGGTCTGGGATCAGGGGAAAATGTAAACTCGAACAGCTATTTGACTATGGCAAGAATGCTTGTGCTCTATCAAACAATATTTAGCAACAATCAGTTCTCATTATCTTCTCCTATTGTATGGCAAGAACACACGCACTACTTTAAGCCTCATATCTTTAATTTACATCTTTTGCCATTTCTGTGTCCTCGGCCATCATAATTTCCATGTCTCTCATATCGCGCTTCAATACATTACCCAACCTTGCAATGGCCTCTGTCTGCTGCTGTAAGACCTGTCACATATGCAGCAATCCTTTATCACTTTATCCAATATAATCCTCTACGATCATAATCAGCATAACTAATTGCACATGATTTAGAAATATTGTTTGCAAACTAATCAAACTAGAAGAGTGATAACGTCCCGCAGATATTATTAAACATTAGTATGGTTTGTATGGTACGGGTTCGAGTTCGGGTTCATTTTCAAATCGTTTAATGTGGATGACTGGTTATATTTTGATAGACAAATAATGCCACATCCCAGAACTCCTAAGCATGCCCCACTCTTACCTCCTGCATATCAGCAAGACTCTGTTCATGTATTTTGGTTGATCCTGGGAGATAAAATGAACCACCAGCTCCAATTCCATTTGCTTGAACGTGAGATATGGTTAGTAAGTTCTGAACCCTCCTAGAAAGTTCTGCTCCAGATCCTTTGAGCTGAAAATACTTCAGCTTGTTAAAAACCATCTCTGACAGGCAGCCAAGTGAAAAATAAAAGCATAATGGAGGGATACAGTACAAGAAACACCTACCTGTCTGGTTATTGCAGCTAACTTTTCAGCCAATTCAGCTTCCCCTTTCATTAAGGGCATCCGATAACCCTTACTTTCCAAAGCCTCCATTATTCTCATTATCTTCAATTATACAATAGGAGAAGTTAGAGATTAGAATTGAGCTAACCAGTACTAAATAGCATTGCTCACACAAGACAAACAGGTGTTTCAAGCCCAGGCCTGCACACTTGCAAAGAAAAAGGCATCTGGCAGTAGCATCTCAAGCAGAGTTTAAGCACTTCTCAACAGAGCAGACAGAGCAACCGACCACAAAAAACATATAGAAAGGCTTTTTCTGAACCCCACAGATCCATAAAATTTTTAATTCAAACCAGATTTTCAATTGGGATTTAAACCTCATAATTCATTATTAGTGCAATATTAAGCCTCCATTGATTTGAGATAACAATTATGATGGGCACAGAGATGCAAGACTCATTTTCCCAAATCATACAAGAGTTTTGTGATAGAACATGCATTAGAAGGCAATTCGAGAAAACTAGCATTCCATCCAAATTACATGTTGCATTGCCTGCTCCTAGGTAAAGTCAAAACAACAATTAATTTCTCCAACATTGCCCCTTACTTTATATTGTCTTATCATAAACATGTTCTGACTTGAATAAGTGCAAGTTTATTATTTCATGCATAATTTCGAGTACTAGTTGACTGAAAGTTAATATTGCATAAAAACGGACTCCTTTTAACTAAAATTTCAGGCTCAAAATTGAAAGGCAGTGAAACTACAAGCAGAGAATTCAGAACATATTTTTTGCCCTAAAACACAAAAGCAACAGAAGAATGGCCATATATTCTGAAATTTTATCTCAAAAAAAACTATGCTTCAGTTATCTTGCATTCAGTAGATATGATAGAAACAATAACAACTCATGCAGGCACTGAAAAATTGATGATGTAATGGATAGACTTATTATGTTCATTCCTAGTGGTTTCCCCATAAAAGGGTGGATATTGTTCTCACCCTTAAAAGACGCCTTTGAAGACTTTGCTCTTTTTGCCTCATTCTTTGAATCCATGGAAGAGTCTCAGCTTGAAAATGCCTTTGAAGCTGCAAAAGCACTTATATATGAAATACATACTTGAAAACTAATATACATGAAGATAATAGACAAAAAAAGTACCATCTTCACGTTGCTTTGGGTCATCCGCAATCGCTCAGCATCTGAAACAATAACTTCATCTTGAAGCTGCATTAATTCAAAATGGTAATGTCAAAAAGTTAATAAACCAGACTCCTCCAGCAAATATAATGATGGCAAGGAAGAGTGAATAGAGCATAAATCTTAACAGTAGAATGCTTAAAGTTATTTCAATTTGTAATTTACTCAGTAATTGCAGATCAAAGAAGGAAAAAAACAAAAAAAAAAGAGCAGGTTAGCTACTTCAGCCTGAATAAGCTTTCCACCTTTCAACAAGTAGTCTCAACCTTCTTTTTTTGTGTATATTCTCCACCGAAATAATCTTCGCCTTCTCTATGTATAAAATCTTTAACCATGGGTTTTCTCAGTGGTAAACAGAAATCTATCCAAATGTCTCTCTTTCTCTTTAATTCTATGTCTGCCTTTTCAATATGTTATTCTCCTTTTAAATAAACTTTACCTTCTAGATCTGAATATATAAAATCTAATACAAAAATATCTCTCTGTGTACCCTCCATCTTAATGAAAAAAGCATGTAAAATATGAAACCTATTTTGGAATAGGTAGTAATGGTTGGCAGTGAAACTATATCCAAAGTATTTAGTGGCCAAATGATTATATGTCAACTGGTTTGGAGCCATATTAAGTAGAATAATGAAAAAAGCATATGAAAAATGAAACCTAGTTTGGAATAAGTAATGGTTGGTAGTGGAGCTATCTTCCAAGCATTTAGTGGCCAAATGGCCATATGTCAACTCTTTAGGAGCCATATTAAGCAAAATAAATTTCCTCTTACTAATTCAGTGTCTACCAGTAGAAAGAAAATTGCAATTTGCGACGTAAAACCTTCAAAGCTCTTAGCTCATAAACTCATACTTCAAATTTGATATGTATAAAATTTCAACTGAAATTGATTCTCTGCAGCAATATGAATATAGTGGTTGCTTAAAACAGAAAACTAAATATCCTAGAAGTTGGCAAACAGTACTAACATGTTTTTTACATTAATGAAAGCATTCATCCACACCTATAAGTAATAGTAACTACCTTAAGCCGGTGAGAGAGATCTTTGAAACCTTGAACAAGCTGAGGCCACAGACGTTCTCGGTCTGAACTCTCCATAACCTCTAGCTTTGCCATAGCCTCTGCCCACATGATCTAGCAATGCAAACTATTCTCCCAACTTAGCCAAGTATAAACTCAAGAAGAAACCATTTCATGATTTAAACATGAAATTAGTGATAACAGAACAGCAAAATGATAAACTCACATCTGAAACACCAGCAGGCTTCACTCTATACTGTGGATCAGTGACACTAAACAACAAATACTGCAAAATTAACACCAAATGTCAACATTCAAAACCACTAATTCTTCGCTCAGTTAATCTGAAAAACTATACATAGACACACATAATAAAACTCCAATTTGAGCTTGAATAGAATTTCGTATACTTATATTTTGAAAACAAATAGTATAGAATGATAAACCTAATTAGCCTTTCTTTCACCTCAGCTTTCATAGCAACCAAACACTAACGAAATGTGACAAGCAATGAAACAAACCTTAAATGCATACTTAGGGTTCCCCAGGTCTTCCTTGTAAGCATCCACGATTGCCTAAAAAAAGACGAATTTAATCAGAAACTGAGCCATAATAAATAACCAGAGGGAGGAATTTTAGTAAGATAATAAAACCTGAATATCACGATCTGCGAGAGAAAAAGGAACCGGAGCCACAGGGGCCATCTGAGTAGTTAATTGCGCATTAGGGAAAGGTGTCGTTTGAGGAGCGCTAAATGGAGTCTGGAATCCGAAACCAGCAGACGGTTGCAGAGAAAAAGGAGTCTGTTGTTGCTGCTGCTGTTGCATTTGAGAAGAGAATGGGGTGGAGAAGAGGGAGGAGCCAAAGCCAGTAGCGAAAGACGGCGTCGAGGGGGTCCCGAAGGCCGGAGTTGAAGGCGCACCAAAAGCCGGAGTTGAAGACGGAGTACCGAAAGCCGGAGTTGAAGACGGAGTACCGAACGCCGGAGTGGAAGACGGCGTGCCAAAAGCTGGAGTGGAAGACGGCGTGCCAAACGCTGGTGTGGAAGAGGGCGTGCCAAACGCTGGTGTGGAAGACGGAGTGCCAAATGCAGGAGTCGAAGCTTGAGCACCGAACATTGTTGCGATTACAGAAAAGTGAGCTAGCAAGTGTAGAATGCGGAGGCTTTCTCTGATGTTTTAGGAAAAGGGCGCCATGCACTGGGGTTTTTTACGGTTTACTAGCATTTTGCTGTTCTAGTGTTCGACCTTTGGCCTTAGAGAGAGGGTTTATTTTCTTGGGCGCTTCAAGGAAAAGTGATTTCGGCGCTTCAAGGAAAAGTGATTTCGGCGCTTCAGACGGTGTCTTTGGTGTTTCGATCCCACCCGTCAATTTTTGAAATAATGGTGGCAACTTTGAAATTTCTCGCCCTTTTTCCTCACATATATGTAATTTTGTACACCTAAAAAGCCATCTGAGCCTGAAATTAGTGATTTGTTTACGGATAATTAGCTACTCCCTCGTTTAAATTCTTCTAAAATAACATTTAAAGTTTAGTATTTTATGCTTATTTAATAATTAATGTGGTTCTTTCTTAATAAATATATTAATTGAATTATTAGACTAATTTTTCACAAATATGCTAACCAATTTCTTTGATTATTGGATAAATAATTATAATTTGATTAATTTTAATAATAATTTAATATAAATTATTTAATTTTGATGAAATATTAATGCAAAGATGGAAAAAAAATTAAAGCAAAAATTATAATTTAACTCGACTAACTAAATTACAAACAAAATGCCAGATCATTTAACAAGCAAATGAATTGCACAAACATATAATTCATGGGAAAAATTCAAAAATGGAAGAAAAAATGCCTTGTGGAGGAGAGATTCTTGGGTGCAATTATTAGTAATTTTGACATGTCTTAAAAATAATATGTACATATTGCCAATTGACTCAATTGCCAAATAAAGGAAAGAAATTTTCATCTTAGAACTGCAAAAAAGATACCATTCCAAAAGGCAACAATTACAGTGGCAAGTTCAGGTTACCTTGTACAAGGCACAAGCTAATTCCCTCTCCAACAATCCTAAAGCATATCCCATGCATAAATAGTTGACGAGCAATTAAGAATTAGAGACTGATGAATACTCCACAATGAATGAAATATGACAAATTAATGAAACTGAAAATCCAGAAAGTTAAAATGCAAACATAAATCTGTAGTATTCCTGGATAATGCATGCACCATTTCATGCCTTGATAGTCACACTGCACAAGCACAGTCCAGACGGCTTTATTTCAGAAGTCTGCCACTCTGAACCCGGAGAAGCATTAGGATCATACAACAACGTACGATAACCCGGTGTTTCCTCTAGTGAGAATAGTAATAGTTTCCCATCAAGTATTCCAAACCGAAAACCGATGTTCGTGCTACCAGTCAATGGAACTGGAACCATTTTCCATGAATTGTCCTCCGGATTGAATATAGCCAGTTTCCGCTGATTCTTCCACTCCATACAGAAGAGCTTCTTTCCCAGTACAGCATGAGCAGTAACCATGACACAACCATTCTTAATCTCACACCAAGAGTGCCTCTCAGGATTGTACACGTCAACAAACTTTGAATTGCCAATGGTGAAGCTTGACCTTCCTCCCATGACATAAAGCTTCCCTTCGAAGCTACAAGCAAAGCAACCCCACCTTGGGCGGCGAAGACTCTCTATCAGGGTCCATTTTTCTGTGTCAGGGTCATACATCTCAGCACTTGAGAGACTATCACCATCTATCCCATAGCCTCCAACAGCATAAACTTTGCCGTTAACCTCTGCACATGCAAAATCATAGCGTGCAACATTCATGTTTGGCAATTTGCTCCAACTGCAATCACAAAGGCCGTGTTACAGAACTAGCGAGAATCATGGAGAAGCTAAATCAACAAAGTGGCACTTAATGGTGTGTTATTTTTTTTTTTCTTTTTTTGAGAGGGAGAGGGAGCGTTTAGTGTATCGATTAAGATAAAACCCTACCAAGAACAATCCTAGATGCTAATAAATAATTTTCTAGTTCTAAGATTAGTTCCAAACAAGAGAAAAAAAAAACATAGAGAGGCTAGTTAATTTTGAACTATTCAACAACCAAAATTGTTAATTGTGCAATTGAGTAGTTGGTTAGACAAGTAGCAAATCTGTCTAAATTTCAAAAAATCACCGATTCATTTATCTATGTAAGGGACTTAGTTTGTTAGTTTTGAAATGGCATAAAGATGCACAATTCCGCGTTAGCCAAATATAGAAACATCACACTCTCTCCCCAGCCTCCATCCTCCAACTAGCAAACTATCAAAAACCCACTAGGCCAAGGCCAAGCTACATAGAAGGTTACGAGTACAAGAAGGAGAAAATATATAAATTTAGAGGTCAGACAGACACGGACAGAAAATTTCCTGCTTGTAAAGAGAACAAACCTGTTGAGGCAAGAATCATATTCATAAACATCAGATGAGGCAGAAACAGTCCCGTCAAGAGCTGAATAGCCAGCCATGACAACAAGCTTTCCATTGAGAACCACCACCCCGAACCCAGCCTTCATAGAACCAGGCATTGATGGAAGAAGCTGATGTCTGTGTCCCAAGCAATCCAAAACCTCCCAATGGCTTTCTTTTCCTTCAGAATCCATAGTTAGGACATATAGCCATTCCTCAAGCAACCCAGCCAATTTTCTCACAACAAGGAATTCTTTGCTTCTAATAAATGATCTCCATTTCTTGCAGACAGCTCCCATAGCTGGAAAATTCGGACGAGGAACGAGTGCAAGGCAATACTTTGCCACATCATCAGGCAGCCCAGGAAGAATGGGGCTGTCAACATCGTTAGCAACCTGAGAAGCTAATTGAAGGTTGCTCTTCGAACGAGTTGGCTTATCTTGCGCAAGTGAAGTGAAGAAAGACATATCCATCTCTGCTAATCTCTTCTTTCCACTCACAAAACCCGGCATTTTCAGGAAATGAAGAGATATGTAGATGAGTATTGTGTTCAATCTACTATATCTCCCTAAAAAGTATTAAGACTTTCAAATGACAGATGTTCGATTAAAGAAATTCATGATAACCATCACCTATAGGAATTTTACATGTCCAAGGCATAAAAAATGTTGCAGAACAAACAGCTTGAGCATTAAACGCTGATGATTTCCTGTGTCTTGTCCAGTCTGATTCATATTCCATACCAGAAATTCTGCTCTTAAAGTAGTCCCTTTCGGTTGTTTTATGCAGACTGTTCTTTAAGCCTCTAAAATAGTCTCTTGCTCCACACATTGCCCGAATTTCTGCATGCAGTATTAATATAATTAACAGAAATGCTAGAATTACAACCATTAAATTTGAATCCAAAAGCCCCACCCCAGAATCCCCTCAAAACACACGAATACATACCAGTCAAGGCCATAGAACTTTAGCAAGTCTCAGCCCCCTCTGACTTCCATTTTTATTGGAGTTGATATCTAGCTGTCCAATCACATTAAAGGAAAAGTAGTCGATTGAAAATTTTCGATACATGAACTTTAGAGAATAAAAGATAATAATGATCTTGACAGCAGTAATAAGATTCTATTTGCTAATTCATTTTTCAGGAGGATAAGAAAGTCCAAACGTATTTAGCAATAGTTTCTAAAATGCAAGAAGCAAAAGTTTCATTGGATGTTCTAAGGCAAAAAAAAACAAAATTAAAACAACAAAAAGGCTAGAAAACTTGAAGTACTTAATTTGGTGCATCATTTTCCATCACCCGTTTAAAAAAATGTGCAACTTGATTTCAAAAGTCAATAAACAAATGAAATGGAGACACCTAACATTCCCTAAACCTTATCAATCACACTCGACCTCCACGTAACTTTCAAAAGCAAAAATCTCAAGTAATTTCACCCAACCCGCCCTACCCACCAAATATACACACAAGTGTAATAATACATCTCCCATACAACCAGAGAGAGAGAGAGAGAGAGAGAGAGAGATACACAAGTGGATTAATTGAGTCCTTTTGACAAAAAAAAAAAAAAAAAAAAAAAAAAAAAAACAAAAATTGAATGGATCAGATCACTAAATCGTTGCCCAAAAACTCCAAAGCAGAAAAGCTCACATAACCAGATCTGAAATCAAAAAACAGTTCACCAAATACTAATATTCAAATTTACAGTTAAAAAGATCTGTCCTGAACCATGAAAGATGCTAGATCTTGACTAAAGTGATACATGTTAACCAAATCAAAAGACAATCAAAGAATTGAAACCAAAAGACAAGAATGACAGATAGATCAACCAATCAAGAAAGAATTTAGTTTATTTAAACCAACAGTTCAATACAGCTAAAACAGAAATAAATTTGAAATTGGAGAATAAATCCCAGAAATTTAAAAACAAAAAACAGGTCTTTATGAGCTAATAATGAATCAGAATGCGAAACGACGTAAAATTCATACAAAAAAAAAAAAAAAAACTACTACCAAGTAAGAGACAAGCGAATCTACCTAATACCCAGCTAGAAACAAAATCCAAATTCAAAAAAATAAATAAATAAATAAAAAGTATTCATCAGGAACACAGAGATTGCCAAAAAAAACAAGAATAAAACATGAAGAAGCATTGAAACAGGAAATGCTGATACATCAAAGCTTGTTTAGATACCCATTCATACAACAGAGTGACAAAGAGAGAGAAGGAGGGAGATTTTACCTGAAAAAGGAAACGGAATTAGTTCTTACTCGCTTCTTCGGGAGAGAGATATAAAGAGAATGATTCGGTGTTAGAGAACCGTAAAATGAGGATGTATCGAAAGTGGATAGGACTGACAGAGAGCGACCACGTCAGGATTAGATTACGAGCCGGTAACGAAGGGAGGTAAGAGACGAGACGACTAATGCTATGTGATGTTCTGTTCTTTTCCAGATATAAAGGAATGGGAAGGCTTTTTTTTTCTTTTTTTCTTTTTTTTTTGTAATTTTCAATTTCGAAAAGATGGATTTTTTGTCTGGAAAATATAATAATTGGAATTTGGGATATGATCATGTGTCTGCAAATACATAGATTGAAATGGTCCTAAACCCTAATTAATAATTCTGTTTTATTTGTTTAATTTTTATAATATGAAGGGCCTTCCACTCTCACACCACTCCTTTTTTTTTAATCAATATTGGAGATTCTAAAATCTTATATTGAACTGTGTGAAAAAGAAATTTCTATGTTTTTTTTTTAGATTTTTTTTAGAAATAAAATGGATTTAACATTAAGAATCATTTGACAAAGTGTCAACATAATTTTTTAGAAAAAATATATAAACATCTCATAAGTTATTAGTAAAATTTTTTAATTGAAAGAGCCACATATAGATTTCTCTTCTTGTTGAGTTTTTTTTTTTTTTTTTTTTTTTTTTTTTTTGAATATGCAAGTGTGCAAAAAGTACGTAAAAAAAAATTCATATTTTGTATGTTTTATACATAGGTTTATTTTTTATATATATATAATTTAAGAAAGAAATATTATAGTCGCATAATAATTTTCTTTTCATTATTTTTCTTAATATTTATATTAATAATCCATAACCGACGGAAATTTAATTTTTGAATACCATCATCAAGATAATAAATAGAATTGAATAATAGGATTATTTCTAAAATTTTTTATATTATGTATTAATACTTTGATTAAAAAGAAGATGATGAAAAATATGGAGGAAGGAAAATAATAATATCATTTTGCTTTTCATTGTTTTTTTTTTCTTATATATCGCAAAGGAAGTAAAATAAATTTATTTTATTTATTTATAAACAAAAAAATTTTAAAAGAAATAAAATGTTATTATCGAAAATTAACAATTACATCATCATTTAGTTATAAATAATAAAAATAACTAAAATTTCGCCTTTCTTCCATTATTCTCTCTCCAAGATAAAAAAAAATTTAAAATGTTTGAACATGATGGAAAACAAATGAAATACTATCTCCTTTTCCAAATAAAGAAAAACACCTTTCGAACAAAGGTTGATTATTGTTTATTTGAAGATTATTAATTATGAATTATGGAACCACTGCATTTATTGGTATATACGTCATTAAATCGGTACAAAATAGAAATTTGAATAAACTATTTATTTCTAGAAAATAAATAAAGAAAAAAAAAACCAAACCTCGATGTGTGGGATGAAAAGAGTAATTATTTAGAGAAGAGTTTTATTAAACACTATTCATTTTCTAATTAGGATTATCAAAAACATAATCCGAACAAAATCCTTAATCCTAATCTTCTAAAACAATTGTGATTAAGGTGCTCATGCCACGTCTATTCCAAGTATTTGCAATTCAAAGTCTTACTTGAAAATTAAACGTTAATAAAGATGTTGATGGCAATAAATGGCAAACCCTATCCCTTCTTGATTTGTCTGCATACAACTCAACTGAATTGAATTGAATCGAATCGAGCCAATTCGATAACGACAGTGAAATGAGAATGGTATGCGGGTTGCCGAATTGGCGTGTGGCAATCACATGCAAGCGGCCCTACAATTATACACAAATAAGGAAGTATGGTCATTTTCCCACTAGTTATTTCCTTAGTTTGTATTGTAGTTCTTATTGCTTGCTTTTCATTTTATTACTATTATTATTAATTTCATATATAATATATAAATATGGTAGGAAAAGTATGAACCGATCAAAATAATATTAGTATACAATTTATATTAATATTTGTTAATAATTAATTTATTTGTATTGCAATAACTAAACTTACTTCCTAATTTTTCTAAACTACGCCAAACTGAGAATTGATGTCCAAAAGTTTCTGTCATGTCAATTTTTCTAGAAGAATATTTATTGAGTGTATCTTCTATATAGATTACACATGCATAGATTTCATTTGAACAGATGACAATAATACACACACAAGCTCACCACCGCAGAGGAAATTAGTGGGTTTTAATTAACAAAACTGTCCGATTCCTAAGTTTCGATGTCATTGATGTGTTTGTTGTCTCTGGTTAAGCATCGCTCCTGCACTATTGGACGTTAGGCTCAGATAGAGATAGAGATTATATTGGTTGCACAGATTTTGAATTGACGTGCGTGGTTGCCACTCTCTTTAGCCATGGACACATTAAAATGTTTGTGCTGTGTTACTATAGAAATTTTGTCATGTGGTCCCAATTAAAATTGTAAAAATTATGTTTTTTATATATTTTTTTAGTTATTTAGGACTTGATTAAATGGAGTTTAGTCTGTAATTTCACGATTTAGTATTATGAACGATTGAGTATTCTTTTTTATAATATAAGAAATCGAAATTTGAAATCGCGGTATGTTTTTTCCTTTTTAAAATATGTAAAATAAAAATTAATCCAGTATTAATTATTATTTATTGAATTTAAAGTCATAGCTAATTAACTTTCAATTCTTCAACAAAACAAAATTCTTAATAATTTTTGGATTTTTTTTTTAAGTCTTTGCCTTGACCGGCATATTTGTTCGTCGGGGCTAATAAATGGCATTAGCCGCTTTTTTGGGCTGTTGACAAGGTCTTGACGTTCTGTGTAGCGTTTTAACTTTGTCAATGTTGGTGGATCTGGAGCTGTGGGTGGTTTGACTTGCTGGGTTGGGAGTCGGGTCGAAGTTGACGGAGGGACGGGCTACTTGAATCTTGATGCCACCCACACAGTCGATCGAATGTGAAAAGTGAAAATGCATTTTTTTTCATTGGTTATGACAAATATTTTTCCACTGTTTGGAAACATAACGTCAAAAAAAAAAAAAAAAAAAACTTTCCTTTTAAATTTCTAATGTAAAAAGTATATGATCAACAATACGATGGAAATGATTTTCTTTTTTTTCACTCATGTGAAAATGAAATTTAAATTTGGATCTACTATCATAATGTACATGTACCTACTATTAAATTATATTTTAGTATCGTAATAAAAATAATTTTATGATATTAATTATAAGAAAATTTATATGAACGTTAATAAAATGCATATGTCGGTATAATATTGAGCAATATTTTACGATTAATATGTGTGACTAAAATATTATTCTCTCTAGATTATTTATTTAATTTACAATTTAAGTTTTAAATACAATTTAAGGTATTATTGTAATAAATGGTCAAAGTTCATGGTGAAATTGGCATATAAGTCAAATTGGAGTAAAATTGTAAAAAAATATTAAAATTTATAGTAAAATTGGCATAAATATCAAATCAGAGTGAAATTACAGCAAAACTTAAAATTGAAGGTGAAACAATGTATTAAGTTTTTATAAATAGGTTAGATCTAGGATGCGAGCTGGTAGTGAAATTTCTCTAGAATGATCTTTTAATCCTTTTACTTAGCACTTAACCAAGAAAAATACATTTTTTGAATGAAAAAACATTATAATTTATGAAATTATAAAAAAATTAGTAAAACCCATATGTTACTTTCAACCTATTTGAGCATCTATTTTTGCACATGGTTTGGGTCGGGCCAAGATCAAGCTTCCATATAAAAAAAATAGGTCTAACCCCGTCTGATATGAAACGAGTGTGACGTTGTATGGCACACAAATCCATGAACCGATGAGGACAAGATTTTTGTGTCCATAAATCATAAATATCAAATGATTAGGCTTATTCAAATATGCAATGCAATGTACAGAATTTTTCAGTTTTCCAAAACCGTCCATTTTTGTCGCCATTTGTTCCTAAAGTTTTATATTTAAAGTATAATATATATATATTTTAATTTATCAGAACCATGAACCGTTTAAAGTAACGCGATTTGGGTTTAAATGCATAATTTTAAATTGCAAAATATCAACATAAAAATATTGTATTTGGAATATTAAATATTTTATAAATTTATTAATCTAAATTAGGGGAATTCATAAAAAATATATACGTTAATATCTTCTTTTTAGCCCTTATTTATGAATGATTGAATATTTATAGGTCATCTAATTTAGTCAAATTGCATCTTTTGGTTTAAACTTTAAAGCGTTCCCACCACCCTACCTACTGCAAAACGCAACCTAAAAAAACAGTTGAGTGGCTAATATTTTCCCGCAACAACTGTCCATTCAGTTTTTAATTAAATAAATTATCAGTGGAGAAGAGAAGAGAATATATCTAAAGCTGACCCCAAATATACGTAGCAAACCAAAAGTCCACGTTGGATTAGATTTGTGTCATTTGAAATTCAACATTTTCTAACTCGTGTGTATGTGCACGTTATACTGCAATAAATAATTAATATTCATATAATTAATATTTCAAGTGCACCAAAGTATGCGTAGTGCTACATGTATTGACATTTTACAATAAATGTAGATTCGAATCTCTTTCTCCGATAGTCTAAAAGAAAATAATATTTCAAATTCATTTAGAAAATTAAATGATTACATTTAGATTTTATTTTTAACACAATGCTAAATTAAATTAGAATAAATCGAAATAGGATTGTAAAACATATTAAATTGTATTCCCTTATTTCAATTTTTTTTTTTGTTTATACAAGTATTTCCTATGAGTTGGAAATCGCAGATTCATTCATTAATAGTAATGAACTCTGTGCAAAGTTGGAGATGATATTTTGATAAAATTCTTCCGCTAGTTCAAACTAATATTCGCAAGACACACTTTTATACCTATAATTTTTTCTTTTTTTTTAACCATTCGGTATTTAAAGTTCACTTGTCCGATTAATTCAAATTCGCACTAGATAAGTTCATGAGGGAGAAAAATACTTTCTTTCGAATGTTTAAAGGAACGCCATATTCTGAGTTTGAATTTGAAACCTCTATTTAATGGAAATAAAATATCTGTTATCTCATCTCATCTTTCAAATATCGCTTTTTCTTTTTCTTTTTACGAAAAAAGAATATTATACATACTTGATAATTGACGGGGAAAAAAATTATACCTTTTAATTCAAGCCATGTGCATTTGAAATGGCATATACGAGTCTAAGTCTTAATCTTGAAAGGTGAATTTTATGAGAAATGAAAGAGACCTTGTAACTATATGTAGTTGGCAAGATTATGACTCCTAGCAGTAGGTGTAAATATACGTATATTTTTCAACATTATCACGTTACTTTCCAAGCTATTGCCTATACACCGTCCAAATTTCAAGTTGTAGGTTGCTATAAAGAATAAAGAAAAGCAGAAGTTAGAACTAATCTAATTATAGTAATAACAATGTATTTACAGAAATGAAAAAGAAAAAAAAATTATTGCAAAGTTAGAAAAAAAAAAAAATCGACTATATAAGGCAAATTAATGAAATACACTATATATCTTGAAGAAGTTTTATTATAGTTTTACTTTCTAGTAGCGGTTATATTTCTGTTTGTTGGATTAGGAGGCAAGTAAATAAAGTCGCTCATGTGCTTACATGAGTGTATTATTCTTATGCTAGCTCCCAAGTGTGATATGAGCTACGTGCTAATATAGAAGCTCTCCTTATAGCTGATTTAAATTATGCTTAATGAAATTTATTTTCCTCAAAAAAGAAAATAATATCATTTAAAAATTGAAATTTTAAAATTTAAAATCTCACAATGAATTTTAGTTTTGAAATATTTTCACTTTTTATGTTTTGAGATAATTATGAAATAATAGATACATATATATATATATAGTAATAAATGATAATTATACAAAAATTGGTAACCGTGAATTGGTAAGTATTAAGGATTAAAGAAAGAAGAAATTTTATTGGACCTATATGTAATTAGTTAACTGAACCTTAAGTTAGGGGGCACTGATTCGCTGCGTATTAATGGCTCTTGGCATCTCGAGAGGGTGCAGGTTTGTGTTACCATTATTTTAAACTTACTAATAATAAAACAGCTAGATATTTATTTTTCTTCGTTAACTCAGTCAACAAACATTTCACTAACCAACGCAATCTAAGCTAACTTAAGCAACTAATTACTTATAAAAATGCAGTCTATTTCTATAAATCCAATCACATAATGGTAGTTATATGTAACTATTTTTTATTACTGAAATTCATTTTTTTTATTCATATTAAGCATTTGAAAATTAATTAACGGAGATTAGTCAGAGTGGGAAGGATACGAGGAAATTTCTTCCCTTTACGAACCCGATGCTATGTAGAAAAGATCAACCCAAAATTTGTACGCAAAAGTAATTTTCCCAATGATTCAAAAAAGAATTTTGGATATCTTTAACACCTTTCAGTTTGTGCAACGCTTTGACTTGGAATATTGGTGAACTATCACGGATGAAACATGAATAGTTATCCAGTTATCCACAATAACAACTTTATCCGTCAAAGTCCACGTAGTTTGGATGTGTATGCAGAGAGATTTCCAGCATTCTCTTACTTTGAATATAGTATTATATTCAATCAGATGGAGTTAAATTTATGTTGTAACCTAACACTATATGAGAATATTACACTATAAGTTATCAGTTTAATATTATTTTTACAATCAATGTCTTAGTCAAATGATAAATAAAATATTAACATCCAATCTTATCAACAAATATAGATATTTAATAAAATTTCACTAACTTCAACTTTTTATTATCTCGAGAGGTAACTTAAATGTAAGAGTATTATATGTCGGCAAGTAGTTTCGCACTTTTAGTTGTTTAAAGATATTCTAAATGGATTTGGGATGAATTTGAATACAGTTTAGAATGAATATTGATTATGAGATTCTAAATAAATTTTGAGTAAAGTTAGTTCAAAATTTATAGGTCATTCTAATTTGGTTCTGAAGCCTCAAGGACTCCAAACAGTCCAGTTCTGAGCTGATATTGAACATGATAGCATACAAATGTAAAATAGTACTCGGAAAAAAAAAAAAAAAAAAAAAAAAACTGAAGAAGATATTGCTGCATAGTGCCTACAGAAAAGCCCAAGGACAGTAAGAGGCCCATTTCTGTATGTAAATACTTCCATTGCCAAGACCAGAGCCCAATCTGATTCAAATTATCTCAAGCAGAAAAAGCCCAATCAAAGCCTGTTACATATAATATTTCCATTGTAGAAATAACGAGGTTTTATTATTTTTATTTTTTAAAAGAATGAGGCTAAGCTAAAAAAATTGAGCAGTCGTATATGGTAAGAAAGACATCCGCACAGAAAGAACAGTAAGGATTGAGCAATGACACGACCAGTCGTTTGCAATCAATTTGCCGTTGCCTTGGTTTGACTATACCAGAGTAGAGTAACAGACTAACGAGTGACCACTCGTCGAACCGGAAAATGATTTGGGTTTAAATTTATACATCAAGCAGAAGGCAAATCCGTAGACAGCAAAAGAATTTAAATAAAAATGTAGTAGCAACTTTATCCAACAGTAACCGTCTTTCTCTGTTTATAGCAACAACCATTTCTATTTCAGTTTCTCTGTCCTTGCTCATGCCGATCGGTTCAATTTCTCTTTTCTGCCATCGGACGCCCTCCGTCCACCATCTCCTCCGCCACATAACCACCTTTCGCCACCTCTCAATCGCTGCAGCCAAGCAACAACAACAAAAGAACCCTAATGTTTCTAGAAGACCTCAACCCAACAAGAATCTCCTTAGAGCCAAACAGACCTTCAAGCAATATTCCTCCCTAGCTCCTGTACTCTCTCAAGATGACAAACCTCCACTCTCCGATTTCCAAGCCATCGGTACCGTGGCTGCCGCTCAAGCTAACTTCATGCGCGTAATTGTCCAATCTCTCCCTTCATCCCCTGAGCTTTCTAGAACCGTCCAGAAGAGCCAAGAGGAACAGTCTGGAAGCTCCGATGATAGTAAAATTGGTGTCGAGTTGTTGTGTGTGGTGAGAGCAGTGTTGAAGAAGATTAAGAGGAGAGTGCTTGTAGGGGACAAGGTAGTGGTTGGGACTATAGATTGGATAGACAGAAGGGGCGTGATCGAGAATGTGTTTCAACGGAATACGGAGATTTTAGACCCTCCGGTGGCTAATGTGGACCACTTGTTAGTGCTTTTCTCCTTACAGCAGCCAACGCCGGAGCCATTTTCGCTCACGAGGTTTTTGGTCGAGGCTGAGTCCACTGGCATTCCATTGACGCTTGCTTTGAATAAATCGGAGCTTGTTGACGAAGAGGTTAGCATTTGGTTAATGCTCTTTTGATAGTTATATGAATCCTGCTTCTGAGACAGTAACTAGTTCATGCTTAAACTATTGTATCATTCGATTGGATTGTTTTGTTGCTATTTAATTTGTGTAATTTTGGATGCGAAGTTGCGGTTGTTTGAATTTTTGGCAAATAACCATGGGAATCATGCTAATTTTAGGATACTGGTCACTTGCTATCGGTTAGTCTTCTGTTCTCTTGCTTTGTTCTTGAGTTTTACTTTGCACATTAAACAGAGATTAATATTTGCTGTGATGTGCTCCTGTTTGTTTTAGAGCACAGGAGTTTCTTTTGTCTTGAAAGCAAGAAGTGTTATTTCATGATGTTTCCTATACTTGCTAGTAGCATCATATGATGCCAGGTCCATTTATTGACTCTGCTTAGGTTTTATACAACCATGGAGCCAAAACAATTTATTGACTTCGCTTAGGTTTTATATAACCATGGAGCCAAACAATGTTGAGCGTGGAAGATATGCTACATTTATGGTGGTTTATTTATTTATTTATATATTTATTTATTTTTGGTAAATAACAACGAGAGTGATGTTACTACTGCTAGCCTAGAGGTAAAAGTTTGAGATCGTAATTGCTAGGTCTCAGGAGTGAATTCTATTAGGTGCATGAGAAGGTTAATGGAAAAGGGGAGAGTTATTTCCCTTTGTGGTTCATCTAATGGACTAAAAGAAGAAGAAGAAGAAGAAGAAGAAGAAAAGTCCTGAACTGTACATGATAAGGAGAGAAATATCTGAAGTGATGTTGTTGACAGCAGCATATAATGTCTTTGCTATTTATTGACGTCGGCTTAGTAGGTCATAGCCCTGGTGGCAAAATTACATGGATTATTGCCATAACTTATCTTTCTTATAGTTAGTGGTGTTAATTTCATTACAATCTTTTTCATGTTGCTCATTATAAGAATTTTTATGCAACTATTTATTGGAATTTTATTCTGAAGCCTTATAAGTATCATTGTTAATCCACTCTTGTAGTCAATAAGGCTACATGCAATATCACTGATTCACTAGTCTCCTCCCGTAACCATAAAAAGCATATTGAGAAGTAAAGATTTGTTTCATTTTCTTCCTTTCTTTTCAGTACCATTTATTCTGAATGTTTGTTTGGTTTATGTAGACATTGATTGTATGGAAGTCTAGACTGCGTAGCTGGGGCTATGAACCAGTGTTTTGCAGCGTTGAGACTAAGCATGGACTTGATTCTCTGGCATTTATTTTGAGAGGTCAAACAACAGTGATTGTGGGTCCTAGTGGAGTTGGGAAATCTAGCCTGATTAATGCTCTAAGAAACAACCCCCGTGCTTGTGATGCTACAAAAGTGGATAATTGGTTTGACCCTGTGGGTTTCATCCTTCTGCTTTCTATTTTGATTTTTCTTGGTTTTCTTTTTTGTGTGAATTTGTCTCTTACACTATGCTACTGTTCATTTGCCTTCACCAGATCTTGGGGAGCAAGTGGTTTGAGGAGCAGCGTGTTGGGGAAGTTTCAACAAGAAGTGGCAGAGGGAAGCATACTACTCGTAATGTTTCTTTGCTTCCACTCTCCGGAGGGGGTTATCTTGCTGATACTCCTGGATTTAACCAGCCTAGATTGCTGAAAGTAACAAAGCAATCTCTTGCTCAAGCTTTCCCAGAGGTTTGAGTCATTACCTGACATAAATCAGATGCTTCATTTTAGGCATTTAGACTTTTACTTGGTTGACTCTTTTGTTCTATTGCATTGTTTCAGATTCGGAAAATGTTGAGTGCTAGTGAACCTGCTAAATGTTCATTCAATAATTGCTTGCATCTTGGTGAACCTGGGTGCATTGTGAAAGGGGATTGGGAAAGATACCCATTCTATTTTCAACTTGTTGATGAGATCAAAATCAGGGAGGAATTTCAGTTGAGGACATTTGGTACCAAAAAGGAGGGTGATATAAGGTATGTCAAATTAAACAGGAATATGTGACTGAGGTTTTTCTTGAATGTGTCCTCCTTCAAAGCTCTTATTTTTCTTGATAAAATCGGCTCTGATTAGCTCAAATTTCCCGTTTTGCAGATATAAAGTTGGAGATATGGGTGTCCAGGTAGCAGAACCTCGTTTGGAACCCAAGAAGCATAGAAGACAGTCCCGCAAAAGGATCAACCAATCAATAATGGATGACCTGGATGAATTGGATGATGATGAAAACTTACTAGATGAGGAAAATGATCCCATCTTGAGGGCACTAAGAAATGAAAATCAGTAGGAAGTTTAACCTTGTCGCAGCAGAACGCATTGTAAATAGCAGTTTTACACAGACAGTTGGCCCATCTAAAGAACTGAGAAGTTGAGTTGTAAATTTCTGTTGTCCGAAAACCAAGGGGTAATGGCTGTAGTTGTAGCCTCTAGCCATGAGATCATATACAGATGGCCCGCGAACTGAACTTGTATTCCAGGGGCATGTTTCCAATCTCTCGGTGATCTATTGAATGAATCTGATTTTCCTTCCTGCACTATATCGTTCATCATATGTTTTAGATCAATATTGCCTTATATTATGCCTTCCAATTTTTCTTTACAGTATCACTGTCCGCGGTTACATGTTTCAACTGCATCCGCATTATGAAACATACAAAAAAGTGATTTGAAAAGGTAAGTTTTTTTTTCTATAAATCACGTCAAACGATCGTCAGTCAAACATGAACCATGGCTGCCTGTAATACTTGAACAAGCTAATCACCTAAGTGGCAACCCTGCAATGTAAAGCTTGGAAGTTGCTACTATGCAATTCCAAGTTTGAGATCTCGATAAAAGAGCACTACTCAGCTCAATCAATTGCACATAGATTACCCTTTTTCACAGCCATGGACCTCGAAATGTTTAGGTAACCAATTGTACCTTGATCCCCATTATTTCAGATAACGCATGCAAAATACATTATGTCAAACGAAGGCTAGCCAGATTTGAGCTCTTCAAAAAATTCACTTTTTGACTTGTACAAAAACAGGAACAAACGGAAGAAAAGCGATGAACTTAACTCCATAGAGTCAATTTACTGATTGTGTCAAATGTGATACTCACAACAAGACCTCAACAAAAATTATAGATAATTAAAATCCAGTCAATTAGATACCTGTTATTCCAACAACTATCTCAATTATATTTGAAAGAAACCAATAGATGTACTATAAATGCTAAAAACTGCAAAAAACTTCAAATACACTTTCTTCTTTCAAACACAAACAATACCCTTCTCCTATCAGTAGTATGAACTGGTCGAAACCAACACAAGTTGATTTGCAACCTCAACATTACACATTTCAATCATCACACTGTTAAAATTCGCTAAAATTCTATTAACCAACATGCAAAAACTTAAGAACGAAAGCATAAAGCAATAATACAAAAGAAATGATAAAACTCTTGCTATTGTCTAAATTTATAGCAAAAAAACTTCATTACAACATCCAATTCACCGGATAACATTCCATTCCACTGTTAATTTTAAAATAAACTCTAAAAATCCCAAGACTTCAAATTTAAAATTAAAGACCTACTTTTTAGCGGATTTCTTCTTAGAATTCACTGGCTCTGGCTTGGGATGCTTCTCGGCTTCGCTGGATTCCAGCCACTGGAGAGGATGGCGATTGAACCAAGGCCAATTGGGTACGGTAACCAGTGTAGTGAGAATCACACCGGCACCGTAAATTTGAATCATCAGCTGAAATGATCCTGTAACATAGCCAGCAACAAAAGCCACGACCGCGAATACAAGCAGCAAGATCTGCATCAGCTGCTCCGCTAACTTTTGTCCTTGCCAATCCATCTAAAAATCCCCAAGAAAAAAACACAAAAAGAACCAAAATTGCTGTGAATATAAACCCTAGATCAAAATCAAATATTAATTCGAGATGGTAAAAGATGCGAATGCCAAGGAAATTAAGGGGAGAGAGAGAGAGAGAGACGCATCAGACCTTTACCTAGAATATACGATCTTTCTCAAGTTAGAGAGGAAGACTGTCGAAAACAGAGGAGATTTGTTAGAAGTTTGTAAACAGATGTATAATAGTTGAAATTTTAATCAAAGATCTCAGTGGTTTGTGACCGTCTGATGAGTTTACTTGAAACGCATCGCAGGGACGCATGGTATACTGCCATTTGTTTATAATTTTTTCTTTTAGAAAAATAATGTTTTTAGTTCTTCATCAAATTGAAAATTAAGTCAAATGATTAAACCCACAGAAGAAAGCTACCTTATTAATCATTTTGCTGATATGATACCAAAATAATTTAACTAAGAATTGTAGAGCTTTACCCCGAAGGGAGCCCTTCCAGAAATTCTCGACGGCCAAGGTCAAGCCCTGGCCGAAGAGGGGGTTTGGAAATAGTTTTCAACCAGCAATAGACGCGCCTCGGTTAGAACCTCACTAGCTGCGTCATTGCCCCAAGCGCAAAGATACCTTTCACTTATTTGGAGACAGCATTTTATAGTACAGCACCCTTTAGCGTGATTTCTATTTACGCGATGTGGGATTTTGGGTTGTCATAACTATTCTCGTGCTACTTGATTCTGCTCCCCTCTTCGGCATAAGACATAAGCACACAGAGATATATGTTATTATAAGGTTACACTTCGATTCACTCTCTCTTGTCTCTCTGTCTCTCACACACACCCTCTCATTGCCTAGTAGTAGTAGAGACCTAAATGTGGTGGCAACCTGGAACAGCTCAGACCAAAACGAACCAGAATTCTGAGTCCCAAACATCTCCAACCAAATCTACTGAAACTAGAAGCAGAAATATTTTATGGTTAAGACAGAACGTGTATTATAATAATGTTATTTCTCTTCTCCATTTGAAGACATTCGTGTTTGAGATCGATATCTTGCAGGAGATTGATGTCTCGTAAACTTGACAATATAAACAACATGCCATTTGCATTGGTTTCATTTTAATTGCAGCATACTTTTGTGCATATTAACCACATTTTTGTATTTACTTTATTGACTAATTATCTACAGAATTAATTAAAATAATAACAATTTAGTAAAGCAAGTAGTTTCATCTTCATGATCATCTTGGTTCTTATACAAAGTAATAATTATATTTCCAACAGCAAGTAAACTAGAAGGTATTCCATCATGTTTGTCGAATTAGCCCATTGTGGATTCTAAAATTCATAAATGAAATTTAATAATCATTTCAGGTAAAGCTTACCGGTTAACATTCATAGTTCTAAAGATTGTCCTTGAATTATGTTTTGTTATTTATAGGACCCGACAGCTTCATTACCATCGGAACGAAAAAGCTTTTCAATTTTACTACAGTAGGCATCCATTTTCACTGGCGATAAAAGACTACAACCAGTCAACAAAATTTATAAGATTTTTCACCAACATATAATCAGACTCTGAAAAGTTGCTCTTTCATCCAAGTTCTCCAACAAAAATTTCATATAATAACTAAACATAACAAACAAGCTGCTCAATTCGACTAAAATGCTGCTCTTTCTAAATAAAATGCCACAAAACTCTCTTCAAATAAAAACAACACAGGGATATAAGAAAGTGCTCCTTGAAATGGTAAAATATGATTGCCACTTAAGAGGCAGCACCACTTCGTAGAGCTTGAGACTTCTTAGATTTGCTTGTAGCTAGCTGGGTCTCAGGCTGCAAAACATAAATATAGCAATCAGACAATGAGAAAATAAGCAAAAACTTTGTATCATTTTCCTGCAAGTTGCGAGTGACTCACCTCCTTCTTCACTGGCTCTTCCTTCTCGGACAAAATCAACTCAATATGACACGGGCTAGACATGTAAGCTGCCAAAGACAACATTCATATGAACCAATACAGTAAAAACAAATAAATATAATACAAAACAAGAAAAAAAAAATCAAAACATACGATTGATTCTTCCATGAGCGCGATAAGTTCGACGCCTCTGCTTCTGTGCCTGATTCACTTGGATATGAGAAATGTAGAGGGCATCGACATCCAAGCCTTTGACCTGGACAAACAAAATATTTGCAAATATAAGAAAGAAACAATGACGTAGAAGTCATATCATAAGGTTCAAAGTATACCTCGGCATTACTCTCAGCATTCTTGAGCAAATCTAGAATGAATCTGGCAGATTTAACAGGCCAGCGTCCTTGCCCATTTGAGTGCCTGTTCTTTGCCTGTGCAGTACGTCCAACCCCACCACAGAAACGTCGAAAAGGTATAGCTTGTTTGTGAGCCATAACATCCTCCAAATACCTCTTAGCCTTAGCCAAAGGCAACTTCCTCAAGGCATGGGCGGTCTCCCTCGTGTTCTGAAGTCAACATACACAGCATACGACATAAGATAATAGCGCAAATATTGGGGACCAAACGAACATATTGCATAGGTTCACTGTAAAAGATAACCAACAATCACACCAACAAAGGAATGGGAGTATAATTCAATATAAGATGTACCATCATTTACTGAACCTTCAGTAACCATTAACTACAGAGGTTCACCCAATAACAATGAACAAAATATCCCTGAAGTTTACGAGAGCCAAATTCAAAAAAGGCAACAAGACCCTGCTTTTTGCATCAGGTTTTTTAGAATTAGAATGTAGCAAACAGGTCGAATGGTTTTTTAGCTATCATTCTTACTAATATAGATTGGAGTATTTCAAAAGTAAACCTGCCAAAGGAACAATCATGAGCAGTGAATACAATTCCAACCATAGAACAACAATCCAACAAAATGAACAAATTAGTCCTACTAATAATTATGCCATTAAATACAGAAATGTTCCATCATTTACTGAACCTTCAGTAACTATTAACTACAGAGGTTCACCCAATAACAATGAACATAATTTCCCTGAAGGTTACGAGAGCCAAGTTCAAAAGAGGCAACAAGACCCTGCTTTTTTCATCAGGTTTCTTAGGATTAGAATGGAGTAAACAGGTCGAATGGTTTTTTAGTTATCATTCTTACTAATATAGATTGAAAGTGATTTTAAAAAAGTACACAGCCAAAGAAACAATTGTGAGCAGTGAATCAAATTCTAAAAATAGCACAACAAGAATCCAACAAAATGGAGATTTTGTCTTATTACATGCCTTAAATAAGAAATGTTCCATCATTTACTGAACCACACGTCACCATTAAATACAGAGGTTCACCCAATAACAATGAGAATAATTTTCCTGATGTGTATGAGAACCCAGTTCACAAGAGGCAACGAGGCCATGGTTTTTTCATCAGGTTTTGGAATTAGAATAGGATAAATCAGTTTCTTAATTTTTCATTAGCTTTTTCAGTGATAGAAAAGAATTAGGCTTCTCACTTTAGAAAAAAAGGTACTTTGGACTCACAAGTAAAATCAAGTTATTAAACATAGCACCAAGAAACATCGTCGCAAATCATTGTGATCCAAAAAGAGTAAAATAAAGCGGCAACTAGAGATCTAATACTTAAAAACCTAACTAACATAGATTAACTAAGCGTTGTACATTCACTAGCAAAAATAAACAAACATATTAAATAGCAACAAACAAACATCACTTAAACAAATTTCAAAGCTCAAAAAATGTTCCATCATTTACTGAACCTTCAGCCACAAAGAAAAACAAACGGAGGTTCACCCAATAACAATGAAATTGATTTCCCTGAAGGTTACGAGAGACCTGTTCAAAAGGGCAACAGGCCCCTGCTTTTTTTTTTCAGGTTTAAGAATTCAAATCCATATAACAATATCACAAACCATAAGACAAACCTGGTCTCCACCTACACAACTTCACATTAATATACAACAACAGCTAAAAGAATGTGCAAAAAGAGCACAAGAAACATTGATTTATGAGATAGATCGGATCTATACCTTGAAATGAACTCTAAGGTCAGAGCCCCTGGCCTTGCAAGCTGCAAAATGGGAATAAACACAATGCCAAATCAATATAAAACAGAACCCGAATCGAGAAAGATAAAACGACAACTATAAGAGATCATATACTTACATTTGGTGGAATTATCAGGCTCTCTTGAGTACTTAACCTAAAAGAAAAAAGAAATAGCTCGTAGAATCTCATTCAGGTTTAAGCAACTGGAATTACTTCATATACCCTAATTATGAAAATAGATAAGCACAAAGGAAGAGAAGTGGAGGTGGAGAGACATACCATGGCGGCTGACGCTGCTTCTGCCTCTGTGAAGCTTGGTCTTGGTTTATGGTTCCCTCTTAACAGAAGAGAAGAGGAGGCGTTAACGATTCCCTTTATAAGAAAATGATCAAAACCCTAATCCTTGGCCACAGGTGGATATGGGCTTTATGCGAAAACATAATTCTGGTCCGACGGGCTGGACTTTATGTGGGCTGGTCCAAGAAAAGCGTTCGTTGTTTTAGGGGTATTAAACATCGATTCACCGAACGACAAGACGGCCAACTAAAGGTTTGATTATTTGTTTCTAGCGGATCTCATTTGCGCGATAAAAACGACATGACGACCAAATCTAGGTTGTTTGTATTTTTACTATTAGTTTTGCTATGATTAAAGCCACAAGAAGGGTTTAAATTGATGAAAATATTCTAGTAACGTAAGTCTTTGGGAAACATTATTAAAAATGGGCTAATTCCAATTGTTGTTCTTAACCATAATAATTTAATTTTTGGCAAATTATCCTAAAGCACTCAACGTAAACATAGAAAACAAATTGCCAAGCGGTTATTTATTTACTGCTGCAGTTTTGTAACACAAGTTAGAATTTGTTGTCAACAACAACGCGCTGCTATATTTCCAACGCATTCCAAGTCCAAGGTCATTCTCTTTATAAGCTCACGATGGTGGTTTTAATTTTTCCTTTGCTTTGAAAAATCTTCCTAAACTTAACGAGCAGTCGGTGGAAGACTGTCTAAACAATGTAACTCAAATTTCCTTTAAAGAAGGAAAAAAAAGTGCAATAAATTTACCAATTTATCCTATTATCTAAATGCACTTACATTTATATTATGAACATCAATTGCCTTTTATAATTTGAAAGCAATTTACTTTTCAGAAAGTTCGTTTGTGTATCAAACACATTCAAATTTTACTTCTTTGGATATAATTTCCTTAGAAATGAACTTTTCAGAAAGTATGTTTTCCTTATAAATAGGATAGTTTAAACTAAACGAGGCCTCTAAGAATTTCAGAAGTGCATTATCATACTGTGAAATTTTTGTTTATTAAATAAATGTTCTATCACCATATGTTTCGTTAGATCCACGAGAACTAAAATGTATAGCTAGACATAAAGCTAGAATAAGCAGTGACATCAACCCAATCAGGGAAAAGGCCCTTCAAATTTTTAGCTCCATCAAACAAGACTTGATCTACCACAGCAAGTTCCACTCTTAAATCATTAGAATTGCTTGCCTGCACATTCCATAGTCAAGAATGATCACAAAACAGTTATGAAAAATTAGTTATCTTTGTAGTCTAAACATGAGTCTTAATGATTCTGGAAAATGCCAGGTGGTGAGAGTGAAGGATGGAGAGAATGGATTCCTTTTTCTAAAAACTAATATTTTAAATGCAGCGGTTGCAAGATTTTTCAGAACACAAAAGGATGATTTTCAGTATATTGCAAGTACAGTTGTCAATTATTTGCCCAAATAAGAAAGCGTTCCGAGTTTTACCTCTAACCAGAAGGTCCATTTATCATCACTAGCTCCGCTAAGTCTACATATGTATGATGGAGGACCACCATCAATTGCTTCCGGAGCTGAAATTATTTCAATAAGGTTAGAATATGCCATAAAACATTGCTCTTCCATTCAAAACCAATGTGGAATATAGAAGATTCTATACCGGGTAGTATATTGTCTGCCAGTGACCAGCTCGATAAAGGACCAGTAATGTTAAGAACTGCAACCCAGATCTCCTCTAAGTCGCTGAAACAATATATTCATAAAGCTTTGAAGACATGGCAATGAAATATACAATAGAAAAGCATACACAGAGTTAAACATAGCATAGGTTCTGTAATATTAGCGCTATGCAGGAGGAGGAAATGCTAGTTTAAAAGGAAAATGTTAGACATGAGGAATTTATCTAACAAATAATAGAGGCACAAATAATATTTCTCGAAAGAGCATTGTATTCTTGAAGCACAAAAATTTTCATTTAGTTGAATACAGATTAACACATTCTACTTACCCTAAGGAAAGTTCCAAGTGAATTCTCCGAGATCCCTCATTAGAAATATCATGAGGTTTGTAAGTAGACAAATTGGGGAAATATCTATATTGTTTCATAACATCATCCTTCTTTGCAGCGAACTTCAAACTTCTTGAGAACAAATGAGATACTGGAAAAAGTGCCTGAGAAAATATTTTAAAAGGAAAATGTTAGTCATGAAGAACTTTGTCTATGGCATTGATGAATTTTCATAGCAATCTCAAACAAATTACTGAAAGAGATATAACTTATTCTTGCTGGACTATCACAAATACATATGGTTATTTATTTATCACTTAAACGGTAACATCTAAAATGATATAAGCTTCATGTATCAGGCTTAAGACAACATCTGCATCTATAATAAGTGCAACGGTAATGGAATTCTTCATTTGTTTCAACAATGCAGTTGAGATGGAAAACCACTCAAACATTGCAGATGGTGTAAGGAAAAGGGGATAGAAAGACTGAATAGCGAATAAAAACCATAGGCAAATGATTAAAAAAATTCTAAAGTTTGGCCAGAAGTGACAAAATTAAAAGTTCTGACCAGATTGAAGAAGACAAAGTTCAGGATTCTTTTCCCATTTCGCTTTTAGAACATTACACTCTGCTTACAGATGTGTGGAAAGAGGTTTGAGGACTATGGAAAGTCACATACCATCCAAGTATTGCGGTGAGAAATATTAGCAGTTTGGAAAGAAAAATCTGGACCAACGTGCAAAGCCTTTGCCACTTCAGGTACATGTTTAAAAAGAAAAAGCAAAGAATTGGAATCCACCACAGAAAAATCATAGCTGGAGTTGACGACTCTATTTCCATCTGCCAATGCACAAGCAAAAAGATTTCAGCACAATATAACCAGAGAGAGAGACAATAGAAACCTCAAATGAATCATGAAACTAATAAAATTAATGGATCAATTAAAACAGCATGACTGACCTAGATAATCAAAATTTTAGATATATATTGACTGATTTATTTCTTCATACCTACAGTAACAATCGTATGCTGAAAAACAGCCCTCTTAGGGGCAGTGTTGCTGTAGGGAAAGAACTGTGATGAGAGAGCCAAAGCAAGCACACTAGTGTGCAACAAGAATTGCAGTATGGGGGACCTAGCCAACCAACGACCACCAATAGGTATCAGAGGGCCCACACACCAACCGGTTACAACTCCTATTGTTGCTGCCACTAGAACATCAGTAATATAATATCCTGCAAGCAAAGAACTGATGGTTGATATTCAAGGATAATGATACTTGGAAATACAATGTTACAAAAGAAAGATAAATAATTCTTTTTGAAATTTATGATCACTGAGATAAGTGTCTTCAGCATAAAAATAGTTTAATAAAGCAATTTTAAGGTGATGAAATTTGCTATATTAATCACTAGGATCAAAGAACTAGTTCATCAATGTCCATTGTCAATAGGACAATTGTAAATAAGAAAATAATGAACCAATAAAAGGAGTATCGCAATAAAAAGATAAATTTTATTAAAAATCTTGAAATTTGAAACTAGGTCAAAGGAACACCAAGGAACAATTCAAACAGCTAAAAATACCAAACAGGAATAAGGTTTGTATTAATACAATGATCCAAGTGATAAATAATTGGTGCAGCCATACATCTGGGACAATCGATATAAACTAATAGGCAGAATCAGTTCAATAGAAGAATTCAGAACAATTTGATCAAGAATATGGTCAACCTTCCAAATTACGCAATTTCCATTTATGGGCACCAGAAGTGTAAGCAGAATTCAAGTTTTGATGATAAATAGTAAAAATGAGACTATGTGGATCCTGAGATAACCTTTTTCACCACTTCTCCAGTTAAAACAACTGAATCTCTAGATTAGGCAAAACAACTGCAAGTAATTTATTCTGGATGGGCTAATTTAAAATTATAGCATCACCATAAATAAAAGTTGAGGAAAACTAACCATAAGGTGGAGGAACAGCACCCATCATACCCATCTTCTCAACTAAAAATTGGACGAGAAATCCACCAAAATATGTAGAGTACATGATGCATGGAATTAAAGGTATCAGATAGATGACCGTTGACCTTAAACGGAAAAAGAAAAAGGTGTTAGCAGACAGAAAGTTTCATTTTTTGATGCAATTTACTATCTTTATCAATTAGAAGAGGAACATAAGTTACACCTAATGTAGATAATATCAAACCAAGAAACAAAGTTGATTAATAAATAGGAAACCAACCAAAAAAAAGTGCTAAGCAATGCTAACAGGGAAAGAGTCGTTGAAACCATACCGAAGAGATTCATGGCCGTAAGACTTGATATATACATTAAAGAAGATCCATGCAAGTAGCATGAAGGCTGACACTATAAAGGTCAAGAACCCTCCACTGAGCCCAGCTACAAGATAACCCTACTTTTACCAAAGTTAGCCATTGAAAATTTGAACACTCCAAAAGATAAGAAAGCAAAAATTAATAACTGTGACCAAACTACATACCAAAGTTAAGCAAGCATAAAATGCAAATGCTCCCCAAAACCAAGCTTCAGCAGAAAGTTCCTGTGAGATCCATGCTAGACTAATTATGTGCTAGATTTTAGTGATGAATAGTGCAGCCAGGCTTAAATTTAAATTTCCATCCAGCAAAGAAGCAAATACACTGACACAATATCACTCACCAATGATCCAACCCAACATATATTATAAAATGTATAAGAAAAAAACCAGCCACACAGATTAAGATCATGGAGATCTATAAACCATACGATAAACATTTATTTGGTTCCACATATCAGGAGAAGATAAGTTAAATAAAAGTGTCCATTCTACAGGGGAAAGAAAATTATTTTGCTGGCCTATTGGGCATGCTCCATCAATTACTGCTTTTCCAATTCCAAGAGTCCTTGCCAAGTTTAAATGTCTCATCTGATAAGATAATAGTTAAAAGTGATTATAAATCACCCAATGATTTTCAGGCGACGCCAGGTTCTGCAGTCTATTTGTTTATACTCAGTAAACAAAAGATCAATTGCTTCATGTACAAAAAAGGTTATATTCTAGTAATGCTAACCCATTAGTTGTTTTCAAATTCCAAAAAAACGGGATTCTATCCTCACTTGTCATATTATGATTGAAACTTGCACAGAAAACATTTATTTCTAAAATTTCTATAACATGTGCAAAATCAGCAACATATTATTGTTTTTTCGGCTTAAGTGCTATATTTAGTTATTTTTAAGTGCTATATTTAGTGATTTTTATTGAATACCTAAGCAATACAATAAGCTTTGCTCAATGATGAAAAAAATGAATCCCAATAAAAATTACAAGATAAATTCGGCCTATGTTTGCAATTACTTAAGAATATATGAATATATGAATATATAGTTGTACCTCCTTCGATTTCTTGAGAACTGAGGCATCCTGAGAGAGGGGGAAACAACTCCAAATAGTTCTTGGGATCAACAAACCAACAAGTGAGCAAGGAATGAACATCATGTAAGCCAGGCATGGATGAGCAAACCTACATGTAAATCTAGCATATCAATAATGAACATAATCACTCAAATCTTACATCTTACAGTAAACCCCAACCATTGATTTGTCGGCATTTGTACAAGTTCAAATTACAATGTTATTGATTAATTTTTCTTTTATTTTTGGTGAAATCATCCATCATTGTACCTAACTAAATCCCACCCTATCTTTTTACTTCAAAATTTATGAAATTGGAAAACCTCATAAATAGTAAAGCAACACAACCAGAGAACAAACCCACCAGCTCATGGCATGGCTAGAGAAAAATAACCTCAAAATGGAGAAGGCAACTGGAAAAATAATTGCCATTATAATCCCAGCAGCATGTAACAGCAATCCTGCAACACAAATTTGAGAATGTTTTATAAAAATCTTCAACATTTGCATGTTTAAAAATTGTACAAATGGGTCATAAAGGTTGGAGTTTTTTTAGTGCAAGGTATAGGCTAGAATAAAAGCATGCACAGTCATGAGAAAATCCAGCAGTAGAGACTCCACCTTTCACAAAATCAAAGAAGGTTGCAAACCCAGAACATAACCCTGAATCCAGAAAACGCAAAAAGAATGGCATAACAAGAAAGATAGCAATGGGAATGCTATGAAGTACCAAAGCTGCCCTTCTTGAATAGAAAATCTGAAAGATTCATAATTAGAGAAAAAGTATTATTTACATATTGCATATGATGCAACCAATCTGTCGTAGTCTTAATCCCTGACCAAAAAAGAAAGCATCCTAGAGCAGGTATCTTGAATTTATCAACATACCATGAACCATGATAAGTAATCAAAGAAAACAGCTCGCTCATCCTTATAATCATCAGAAGTAGCTTTCATAGCATCTCTTTCTTGGGCATTCCGCAGCTTAGAAGAATTTGTAAAGGCTTTAAGTATATTGTACAAATTGTCCCCACGTGCTTGCATGCTTCCAGGTCTGGTTTAAGAACATTTTATATATGATCAAAGGTGTGAAATGCTGTAGTTTCTGTAAACATCACAATAAGTATATTTATACCAAATAGCAGATATAATGCATACAGTAGTTTGTCCAATGTATCATAAGAGGTATGGTAGTAATAACCACCAAGAAGAAAGATAATATCCAGGCTGGGAATGTTTCCATAATCTTGGGAAAATATTCTGTAATCTGTGTCTCCGGGAATAACAGGAAAAACGTCCTACGCATTGGAAAAAAAAATTGAAGATGAATTATTTAATGCATAAAAAAAGTGCAGGGAAAAAATTGTTGGTAGAAAGAAATTGGGGGGGGGGGGGGGTGTCTTTTTTTTTTTTTTTTTTTTTTTTTTTTTTTTTTTTCCCTTTGGGGGAGTTTGATAAAGCTATACAGCTAATGAAGGATACAACAGCACAATGGAATGAAAGGAATAAGTAGGAGAGTGATACTTGTCAGCATGGTATCTGGGAAAAATGCAACAAATCCGTGTTGTCTTCAATAAACATATTTAAGATGGTATTTTTTCCCTCAACAATATTTACAACAAAAACGCCATTTTGGTTTGATGAGGGAAGAGAATAGTCTAAACTAATGTTTTTTGATTATTTGGCATCTGAGGTTGAAACTGTTCCTTCAGCTAGGTACCCTTTTAAATGTCATAAAAGTGGAAGTTCAACTGTTTTAGAGTTTTTAAGACCAAAACATGTTGAATGTATCTTTTAAATTATTTGTTACTTGTCTTTGATCAAAATATTCAAAATTTTCAACAATGTTTATAAGAAAAATGCCATCTTGGTTGATGAGGAGAAGATAAAAATATAATCTGTTTTTTATTTTTGGCATCAAAGGAGTCAATTGAACCTTTTGTTTACCCATTATGAGTAACCAGATAATAGAACACTCAACAAATTGGTTTAAAGCTAAAATTTCAAAAAAACAAACACACACTTATAGGTAAGAATATGAACCTGAGCAGCACTATGTGCCATGGGGTATATTGCAGACTGGGCATAGACTAGGGAAGGCCAAGCACTAGGTCCAGATTGGCAGACTAAATCTGTTCAAAAAATTTAACAAATCAGTATAGAGCATAATAGTATAAACATATGATTTTGCATCGTTGCAAATACTCAAAACATAAAATTTCATCTATCAACGTGGAAGACAGATTGAGCCTATTCATCATTTTAGTTCCAGCCACCAAACTTATTCCCTATTTTTGTCCTGCTGAACTTCTCAATATTATAGATTGTATCAGGTGATGTGTATGACCATGTTATACATTAAAGGACATCTTATATTACAAATTTTCCATGATTCCATCCTAATAAAGATATTCCGGATCTGTAGATCACAGACACAGGCTGCTGGCCATTTTCAGTTCTCCCCAAATGAGTTGGCATTAACCGAAAGTTTTAGAAGTATTTCAGAAAAGAACATTGCGAGGATCATATCCTACCAGGACCTCCTGTCCCTGATGCTTCCACATTAACTGAAGCTCCTATTGAATCACGCCATTTATATGAGTTCATGAAGCCATGTGCACCCTGAAACATCATATGTGACCAAGCTGGATTAAGCTTAAATGAACTAGATGCTTAACAAAAAGTAAATTGTAAGACAATGATCAATCAATGCGGACTTCTTGCAGAATAGTAGGGCTCCATTTTTGGGAAATAACCTGATTACCTTGACTTCCATAAAGGGATCTACAAGGTGTCTGCTCACCCATAATAGTATGATCATTTATGGATGATTAATGCACTACTGATCTCAAAAGGAACGAAAAAAGGAAAATGATATGCATGTAGGTTAAGCTTTTGATGTTCCAAACAGAAATCTCAAAGTAATAAAGATGTAAATGAAACTAATTAAATTACAAATGTAGTTTCAGATTAAAGCTACGATGTCATACCAACATAAAAAGCTCCTCTGCACCATTAAAAAGGAAAATAATGGGCCGAGGGGGGGTCCAACTGGAGTCTACAATAACTCTTGATAGTTCCAGCATCGATGCTGCAATACAATTTTTGAAAAAGAAAAAGGCAAAGCAAAGTGAGACTTAAATGATTGAAAACAAAAATGGCAAAATGCATCATAACTTAGGTTGAGTTATTTAAAGCACTCACCGACACATGAACCACAGTCACCAGCTCCTGGTGAACCAAGTGGACTATCAAAATGGCCATTAATTAAAACTGATGGGTCAGTGTCTTTTGAATCTGCGGAAGATATCCTGTCATTTAGGAGAAATTATCTTACATATTTTACCTGCTAATACAACACAAATATAAATTCAAAGGCCACAAACATAATAGGTCGTTCGTAATAGTCTTGTAGTTTGATGGGACATTATTAACTCATTTTCTATAAATTAGTTATAATCTTGAGACTGCTGTGCAAATGACCCTCATCACCTCCTCCCTCTGATATTTAAACCATTCAAGCACTAAGTAATAAATCCTCAGAATAATCCCCAATGTATAAATTAAAATTCAGAGTTCCTAAAGCAGGCGAAAACTATGATCCACTTCACAAAGAACAAACGAAATAGTACTTTCTGAGGATTCCAACCAGCTGCATGCTTTAATCATATACTGCAATAAATAGCGGTCCCCATTTGCATATAAAGCATGTTACACATGATGAAATAGACAAGTAACTGAAAGACTTACTTCTCATCGGTTTGATTTAATATACATTTCATACATCAATAAAAGAACCAGAACTTCAACTAGGAGCTGCAATTCAATCCGAAAAAGGAAAATGTACCTCATGACTATATTAGTATGGTTTCTGTACCCCAAAGATATGCTGTGTCCTAGAAATATCATATTGAAAGAACCATTAACAACATTCTCTTCAATCTCAATTCTGCAAAATATAACAATTCAAAAGTGAAATTGAATAAGACATTGCAGAATTAAAATTAAATTAAAAATATAAGTAGAAAATAAAAAGAACCTGACGTTCGATCCAGCTCTCTCCTTGATAATTACCAACTGCTCTTTAATATATATAGCAGCTTCTCTTAAGCCTTGACGCCCTTCCTATCAATACTCAAAGCTATTCAAAAATTAGATTGACAAAAGACAAACTAAGCCTACTCTAGCAACAACAAACTTTAGTTGAGAATTCAAAAATCAAAATGTAAAACAAACAAAACCGCATACTCACTTGGCGACCGTCTTGAGTTAAAACTCGAACGTGTTCAACGGCTCTAGCCTCGGAGAAGCGATCAAGAGGAGCGTCGATCTCTAACGGCTTAATAAACTTCATGTGAATGATAGAGTAACAAAGCGCCGACATGAGACCATACATAATCGCCAGAGAAAATAGGAACTTAAATCCGGTGACGTCGCCGGAACTGAGCCTGAACGCCATTTTCTTCAGTACCACCCTTGAGGAAGTGTGAAGAGACACGAAATGTAGAAATAAAGTAAAACTATTACTGTTATGATTCTATTATTGTGTATAAGTTAGGTAAGGGTATGACTATAGAAATGGAAGGTGCTTAAGAAGATGCTGGGTTTTGTCTGATAGAAAACTGTGAATTCAGAAGAAACCAGCGCACGAATAAAAGTCCCTCCTTCACGCTACCGCTCATAGTTAGTAAACACTGTCCGACCCGACGAGTCAACCCGAAGAACCGGTCTCAAAATGGGCCGGTTTTGCTTTTGCACTATTTAAAAAAGAGAACCGCGTTCAACCTGCTTACCCACATTTAAACTGATCGATCTGCACAAACACCAATCAACCTAGACTGGAGTTCCATATTTTAATTATTTTTATTATATTATAATTATTTAATTAACACACACCATTAATATTTATATGACCCATTAATTAAACCATTAATATTTAAAAAAAGAAATATATAATCATTTTTCTCTTTATTTTCCTTTCAAAAATCCAAACATAAATACAAAAGTTGTTTTATATTTGTCTTCTTTATTTTCTTTTAATATTTTATTTCTCCTTTAAATTACATTTTTCTTTCCTCACATGTGTTACTCTTCATTCCAAATAAGGTAAATGAAACGTGGCATACAAATTTGTTTTGTACTAGGCTTGTCTAATTGGGTTGCGGAGAGGGTTCTAGCTTCTAGGCTTATAGATTCTACGCGTTTGGATCTCTTAACAGGCTCGGGGAGTTCGAGTTGGATTTTTAAACAGTGAAGGTTGTTGGACAGTCACATCATTGAATGACTTGCGATTACGGGCTGCTTCAGCTAACAGTAGGATCAACTGGTACTTGTATTAATTTAACATTTCTTTTTTTTTACTAAAATTGTTTTTCCTCACTTTGCTGTTAGAATTGTGTACTATTTGGTTATAATTTAATAACTGAATTGAAACATAAAGTTTAATTATTTCAGTATATTAATTCATATTGCTATTTAATTTGATTAATAATATATTATATCTATTTCATAATATTTGTCATATATGAAATTTTACGACTTTTAAGAAAAATATTAAATTTGTCTAAATTATAATAAATTATTTAGTAAATTGACTAAATTGTCATTAATTTAATATTAATTTTTTAAATAATTATTAAATTAAAATAATAATTATTGATCACGTATAAAAAATAAACCTAAAAAAAATATTTGTTACTTTTTGAAATTTTAACCGTAGAATAACGAAGAAATTACGAAAATTAGAGTAATTATGTGAAATAATTATGATAATTTAGTTGAAAAAACAAAAGTACTCTAGTATAATTTAATGATTAAATTACTTTTCTTTAAAATTACCGTAAAAAATAAAAATAAAAATGATTTAAAAAAAGAATTTAAACTGAAAATACCGCGCAGCAGGTTTACTTTTGCTGTCACTGTGCATAGTCCATTAAGCAAGCCTTTTATTCCTTGCTGTGTCTAATCCATTAACGTCCAGTAAGAGCAATTAGAGCTAAAAGGACGTATCAGCAGCTTCAAAGTGGTAAAAACGACATACAAAAATACTTGCAAACGGCAATGGCAAGAAATCTGCCAAGATGTTTGGAAAAGTGATCTTTCCCATACTATTCATCTTCTTTCTAGTCTTCTCTTACTCCATCTTCATCGGAACCGTTGATTTCAGATCATACTTCAATCCTCTCCTCCAACAGTCACCGGCCGGTGCGCACTCGATGTGTGCAACCGGGCCGCCTCTTAAGGTCTACATGTACGATCTTCCTCGAAAGTTTCACGTGGCGATGATGAGCAAGAGCAAGGTAAATGATGATACGCCGGTAACGGCAGAGAATTTACCGCCGTGGCCGAAGAATTCGGGGTTAAGGAAGCAACATAGTGTAGAGTATTGGTTAATGGCTTCGCTTTTGTATGATGGCGGTGGAGAGCAGAGAGAGGTTGTTAGGGTTTTAGATCCGGAAAAGGCTGATGCTTTCTTCGTGCCGTTTTTCTCTTCTTTGAGCTTTAACACGCATGGGCATATCATGACGGATCCGGAGACCGAGATAGATCGCCAATTGCAGGTATATTGTCGTTCATTTCTTTGTAGTTTCAGATTCCATTTTTGTTCAATTTACAGTTATGCATCCATTTTAGATTTAGTTATGTTTAGCAGCATAAACTGAAGGAAAGAAAGGTAAGTAATTAGAGCCGCTGGTAGCTGTTTTAGGAGAAAAGCCTAAAAATTGTGATGTCTAGCCTTAGTTTCCTGGAAGAGTAGATAGATCCATTTATAATTAATTGCTGAAATTTGATTGGCAAGTGTAAAATTTGAAAATATGGAAATTATTTGGCGAAGTAGTTCAAAAGAACTGAGATTTACTTCTCTGATTGTCTTATAGTATTGAAGCAGTTTGTATTTTTGCCATGCCACTGTCCTTACAAGTAAGATCTCGAATGTACGGTTTTCAGTAATTTCATCAAGGAAGTGGTTTTATGTATAGCTGTACTACTACTTAACAGTAGAAATAAAGGAAAATTTTCAGTCTTGAACAGGAGTTGAGACTTATAAATGCTCATTATATTTACACTTGGCAAAAGAAGTAAAGGAGCATATGGAATGGCATATAATTTTCAACGTAAGGGTCTTTAAAGGGGTTAGAATTTATTTTGTTGATAATCACAGTCACGAGAAGAGATAGATGTCTATTTTACTCTTGAAATACGATTTCATGGTTTTCTTTGACCATTGACCATTCATAAGCAAATAACGAGGAATCCTCCGCTCAATCATGAGGCTTTCATAATTTGATCATAATTTCTAACAAGAGGTCCAGGATGGTATATTTCTGAGACACGGGTGTAACTGGAGGTTCTTCATATTTAATCTATTAATCATTAGAGTGGTAATCTTTTTCTGTGCATATTGGAGTATCTAAATTGTTTAAACAGAGTCTTCAAGTTTTCTATTTGATCATATTTTTGTCTGAACTTCGGTACCACTATCAATGTTGATTATGAGATGATTTCACTTCCAGGTTGAGGTAATAGAATTCTTGTATAAATCCAAGTACTGGCAGAGGTCTGGAGGCAGAGACCATGTGATTCCCATGACACATCCTAATGCTTTTAGATTTCTCCGAAAACAGTTGAACGCATCTATTCTTGTTGTTGCAGATTTTGGCCGCTACCCTAAGTCCCTCTCAACCCTGAGGAAAGATGTGGTGGCCCCATATGTACATATTGTTGATTCTTTTACAGATGATGAAATTTCTGATCCATTTGAATCTCGTACCACACTTCTTTTCTTCCGCGGGAATACAGTTAGAAAAGATGTATGCTACTTTTACTTTATTCTAAAACCTCCAATTTGAAGTGATTGTTAACAATCTTCTTGTGTTGCAGGAAGGCATAGTTCGATCTAAACTAGCAAAGCTATTAGCTGATAATGATGATATTCATTTTGAGCAAAGCACTGCTACAACAGAAACAATAAAAATGGTATGTACTGAAGTTATAAGGATGGTTGATATTGATGATGTCATTGCATTTCTAGTCTTTGCAGTAGTTTCCAATTTCCATATATATATATATATATATATATATTTGGTGCAAGAGTGGAGGTTTGAGCTTCCATCCACCACCTGCACTATACGCAAGTACCCTGCCATTAGGCTACTAGCCCAATGGCAAATTTGCATTGAATTATCATACTTTATGGTCCATAAAGCATTAGGAGACACAATTAGTAACTTTTCTTTTTTATTACAACTTTTGGAATTTTAAATTGATAGCTTGTATTTATCCCTGAAACTTGTCTAAACTTCATGCCTGATAATATTGTGAACTTGACAATTATTATTGGTGTCAATTTATATTTATAGTCAGGAAATGTTCTTTTCCCCCTCACTGAAGTGAATTCCCGTGCATAGAGGACATTGAATATGCAATTTTGGTCTTTAGAATCTTCTTTTAGAAGGATAATAATATAAGACTCTATTAGCCACTGTTTTTTCCAAGTGCTTGTTATATAATGTTATTGTTATTTCTCTTCTTACTTCTCATTTCTTTCCTTTTCTGACATACCAGTCAACTCAAGGAATGAGATCATCAAAATTCTGCCTGCATCCTGCAGGAGACACTCCATCTTCTTGCCGGCTTTTTGATGCTATTGTCAGTCATTGTGTTCCAGTCATCGTGAGTGATCAGATTGAGCTTCCTTATGAAGATGAAATTGATTACAGTGAATTCTCGCTTTTCTTCTCTGTAAAAGAGGCAATTCAACCCGGTTACATGGTTGGTAAACTAAGAGAATTTCCCAAAGACAGATGGATCAAAATGTGGAGAAAGCTTAAGAGCATTTCTCATCATTTTGAATTCCAATACCCACCAAAGAAGGAAGATGCAGTTGACATGTTATGGAGACAGGTAAAACACAAACTTCCTAGGGTCCAACTTTCTGTACATAGAAGCAAGAGATTGAAAGTTCCAGATTGGTGGCAGCGATGAAGATCATCTGAAAGCTAGCTCATATGACACTGTACATTCATGATTTTTTTGATCAATCATAACAATAATCCCTTCTGGAGGGAACAATCAGAGGTAGCCGCCTTTATACTTGTTGTAACATTTACTCTTTCCACGGATACATCGAAAGATATTCCTTTCTCGACAGTGAAGACCAGCAGACTTGCCTGCACAAGAGCTCGACTTAATGCTAGAGAAATAAGTTATAGAGTATGTAATGGGATGCACTGGCTATAGACCTTTAGAATTTAGCAAAGCAAAAGAGTTATGGTTAAATTTCTTCTTTTTCTTTCTGAATCTTTATACAAATCTAATTGGAAATGGTGATGACATTCATTGATTGTGTTTATTCTCTTTTCTTGTTGAGCTATGGTAGCAACTAAATCAATTGCCATCTGTTATGAGCTATTGGAAGCTTACAGTGGACCTCAGCTTTGCGAATGATTAGGCCATATTTGAAATTTGATTAAGATTGCTGTTTTCTATTAAAATTTGATTTTAAACTATGTTATTATTATGCTACTGCCATAGCCATGTGGCAATAAAAAGGAAATTGGACGATCATAGATGGGTTAGGCGTGGGTGACATCCATGATTCTCCTTTGTCATTTTGCCATGCTTTTAAGGATCAAAATACTAGACCTAAAATATTCCTGCTCTTTTTTCTTAATTTTCTTTTTTTAAAAAAATTCGCAATTATTAGCCACGTGGCATTCAAATCAAAATCTAAAATCACGAGGAACAGTAGATAGAGAGGTGACATTAGAGCGAGTTAAGCTCAACTCCAAAAAACGTTAAGGGATTTTCTTAGTTTTTGCCGTGAATTCCCATACTAAATTTCTTGTCAGTCCTATTTGATCCACGCGCTGTTCTAGCACATTTTAAGCTTAGATTAGATTAAAAAAGAAAAATGATTCTTATCCGATGTCATTCTCCCGATTAATCTGATTTTGTACCAAATAAATAGGCGAAGAGGCAAAATACTTTTTACCAAGTTTTAGTTAAATCTTAAATATATAAACATACATCATTGATCCATAAATATAAACCATTTTATATTTATACACGCTAATCTTTTCAAATAAAAAAATAGTTGTACACGGCAATGAAAATAATTATTAATTTTATTAGATTATTAATAAAAAAAAATATTAAACTCAATCAGACATTGACTCGGATGGATGGGTCAATGGTTATCGGGTCACAAAAATATTAAAAATATATTTTAATTAAATAATTATAATTAAAATAATTAAAATATAATAAAAAATATTTAAAAATATCAAAAAAATTGGCTGAAGTCAATCGGGTATATGCAGTCAATTGGTTCAACGATAGATCAGCTAGTTCAATCTTATTTTTTCTCTTCAAATGGTTTAAAAGTAAATCAGTCTGACTTTGAAATCGATTCGTTAATTTCTTAGGCTGACATTGTTGCGGAATCCCTTCAACACGTGGGATCCATACAGATTTGAAGAAAGAAAAAAAAAAAGCAATAAATACGTTTTGTTTTAGATAGTCGACGAAGGCTGCGAAAGGAAAAGAAAAACGTGTTATTTGAAAAAGAAGGAAAGTTGACAATCTTCTTTGACAAAGAATAAAGACGTGAATGAGTTATACACGACTCATTCACTGAACTGCCTATAAAAGGAGGCAGACGAAGTTCATTTAAATGTACAAAAATAAAAGAATAGAAATACATAGAGTGTATAAAATTTTAGAAAAGGTTCCTAAAATTGAGAAAGAGAGAAAATAGTGAGGATTATAATTTTTGGGGTGTTTTTTGGAAAACACTTAGAGTACCTACTATTTTGTACCTACTATTTTTTAATGGAAGAATTATTCGGAGTTTTTGTTCCGTGGACGTAGCTCATAACAGTTGAAGGGTGAACCACGTAAATCTCAGTGTCCTTATTTTTCATTTTTCATCTGGCATTTACGGTAATTATTTAATTTTTACCGTGATTATTATTTCTGGTGAATTCGATCGTTAATATCCAATACGTAATTATTGGAGCATTTTTCCACCGGCCCCAACTCAAGATCAGTTATAATCCCAACAGACATGTTGGAATGAGTTTGTTAAATTATAATGAAAAGTTTATTAATTTGATTAAATCACTTTTTATTTCCATCATTATTATATTTAATACATATGAGGATAAAATTAGAAAATATTCGTTAATTATTCTTAAAGTATTTAAAAATAACTTATATTTATAATAAAAGAAAAATTCTAAAATAATTTATACTTGTGGACCTACGAGTAATGCTTTGACCAGATTCATGAAGAATGCGGATGTGTTTTCCAGTTTATTGAGTGAGAGTGACGAATAGAATATTAGAATCCTCCCTTTCATTAATTGGTCTGCGGTTGGAGTTTTCTGAAGACGGCCTGCCATGAAGGCTGTATTTGGACTTGCTGTCACCAAGAAACCAACACATGTCTGCAGTCTGCTGACTTTGGCAAAACTACAGACGTTACTCCTAAAGTCTATATTGCCCTAACTTTCTTTTATTATCTTTTTTGTCCTTTTATCTCTATTCTCTGTTTCTACCTTTCATTTTCTATTTCCTTTCCTGAAATGACCCCTCGTTTTCTTTTCCGGTTCTGAAAATTCTCTCTTGCTACTCCACTTATTTCTTTTCCCCTCAAAAAGATAAAAGACAATAATAAAAAAATAATTAAATCATTTATATTATAAACAACATATTCATTAAAATTACTGTTCGTCTCATCTAATTATTTATTGAAGAAACAACTGAGTTAATTAAAAAGAATATAATAAAATGAATTAATTTTAAGAAACTTTAGAAAGCAGTATTTCGCTAATATCCACGAGGGAGTACCAATTTTCTTATGAATGAAGATGAAGAGAGGTCGCCCCATCCCACATTTGGGTAAAATCCATGAGTTGCCATATAAAGCCAAACGTCGCAAGGAATAAGGGTATTCTAGTCATTTACTTTCTTTCATCACTCACTCCCACTCGCTCAAAATATTATATCGGGACGGGACCCAAACACCCTTAAATTCTCTCTCTCTCGCTCTCTCTCTCTCTCTCACACATCAGGCTCTGCAACTGGAAGTCTGTAACTTGGATTGAAGCTTGACTGAAATGAGCATAGTTAGAACTCAAGGGAACTGCATCGCGATCCGTACTCTATCTCCTCCTACTACCGTCGCCCGATGCCCTCACGGCTCTGCTTCTTCATCCTCAGGTTCTCATTTCCTTCTCTCTCTTTGTGCAATGTGATTTCTTGGGATTCCTTTAGAAGTAGAACTTCATGTAAACGATTTTACTGATCGGTTCGTCTTTGCTTCTATTTGCTATTGCGGTGTATTTATCCGATTCGTCTTATTTAGTTCTATACATACTTTCTCTTTTTCATTGATCCTATCAATCATATTAAACAATTAATCAAACTCAACATTTTACAAGTCAGTATGTATCTATATATTATTTTCAATGGATTATCCGAAATTTTTTTTTTAAAAATGAACTGCTTCTAAATAGTGGAAGCAGTTGCACTAAATCTGTGTGATTGGTGATCTCTTCTTTAAAAAAAAATATTCAAAAGAGTTGGAGTAGTAACATCGATAAATAGTTTGATTATTTAAAATAATTTAGGCTTTTTATTTATTTTTTACAATTAATTTTCTGCATAATAATGGAGAGGAACGGTAAATAGTAATAGGAAATTCAACGTAAAATTGAAGACAGCTTTGATAATGGCGCAAAAAGAGGGAACACTGTAACTGTTTAGGCAAAGTAAAGAGGGTAATGGTTCGATTCAAACATTATCCGTCCAATGTCCATACATGGAAAGTGGGGCCAATGCGGGTCGGTCTTACTTCCTATGTAGTTATTTTTCTGAATTCTTATTGATGGTCCTTGATTGGATTGGTGGTCCAACTGCACCACTGTCGTTTGTTTGTTTGTAGCTATTAGGCGAACCAACTAAAGTTGCCAATTAACGCAACCACTGTTCTATTTCTCGCCACCTTCTGCTTCTATCTTATAAGAAAATGCCATTTTTTTTCTCTTGCCTTTTGGCTTTTGATAGTTTATTATCTTTTTGAAAGGGGAAGAAAGACATTTTACAAATGCACTGTGCTGCTTGTTCTTCTTCTTTTGATTATATGAAATCTATATTTAAAACATTAAAATTAAAACATCAAAATATAGACACTTTCGGATTTGCAGCACTTTTTTTCCATAAGTGCTAACTTTCAATTTTTTTTATTAATTCAATTATAGCAATAGCAGAATCAATTTTGTCTTTGACTCGGTCAAAAGATGGAGGTGGCCAGATAAAATTTTTTTTTTAAGTTTTTTTTTTTTTTCGTTTTCTTTTGCCTGAAGGAAGCTACAGTGAAATAAGCTCACTGGATAATTTTGGGCTCGAAACCACTGTCTTGGATCACCCTCCTACCAGCGCGTGTACGCCGTTTCCGACCACATTGGATCGATTGCTCACATGGATGCCATATGTTCCCATGTGGTCGGATTGTGGTCCCATGTTTACAGCTAAGCGCGTGGCTTCACTCTACTTACTTCTAAGTTTGTCGGGTGAACGACGACACCGCATCATCTGCTTAGAGACAGTCCTAACACTCGATTAATATATGGTACAAAATACAAATACAGCTTCTGTAATCTTACTATTATTTACTCGTATAAAATTGTGTTCATCTGTACTAGCGCGCACACTAAAGCAACCTCCCTCTTGAGTCACGTGATCTTTATCCTATAGCCGCTCTGTCGGATGGCTCTACCGCATTATTTTGGTGACAAAATGGTTTAGACTTTAGAGAGCTACAATGCCTTCGTTACCCACCAACCACTGCCAGAATCACCAAATGACACATCTTCATTTACTAGTTGGTTGCAGCAAATAATCAGTGGGAAATAGCGAGATCTATGTGGACTAAGGACCACCTGAACTTGTTCACCTCTACATAGCATTATGAAATGCTCTGGTGTAGCTATTAAACCAGGTGGCTAAAAGATTGCTCGTGTTTTTCTTTCGTTTTTTTTTTTTTTTTTCCTTTTTAATTAATTTGGCTTCGATGGGCTTTCAACTGGCAACCTAGTAGTGTGGAGACCATTGATTATTGGTTTTCCTTTTATTTTTAGTTAAGCAGTGGCCATATAGTATATTTTGTGATAGTTGATTGGTTGATGGAGTGTAGTGGTTTGTATATGCACAGATGATGCAACTTGTGGGACGCCTACATGGATTGGTAAAGGCCTCACCTGTGTTTGCTTCAAGCGAAAGGGAATTTTTGAACGGATCTGCATTAACTTGACACCCCTACAGGCAAGTAGTTAATACATACACATTAATCATATAAAGCACACTTGAAGAAAACAAAAAAGAGAAGTAGTTCAAAAAAACAAAAGGGACTATTTTGTTCTGTTGCTTTTGCTAGTGCATTGTTCTTTCATTCATCTTCCAAAACTGAACTACGACTGTCCAGCCTTTAGAATTATATAAACGCACACATGGCTTGATCAGCCACATCCATTAACTCAAGGAAACAAATATATCAAATTGGTCCTATTGTTTTCTAATTTAAGATATTTGTTTCCCATTAACGGACATCTCCAAAAACTTTCAGGAAGAGAGATTGAAAAGGCTGAAGCACCGAATGAAGGTTTATTTTGATGGTTCCAGGCCAGATCACCAGGTGTGTAGTAATTTTATAATCATTTTTTGCTAATATATTATGCTTATAATTTCATCATAACAGGAAGCTTTAAGAGCGCTATGGTCTGCCACGTATCCTGATAGAGAGCTTCATGGCTTAATATCTAACCAATGGAAAGAAATGGGATGGCAAGGAAAAGATCCATCGACTGATTTCAGGTTTCTTTTCTTTCACTGCTCGTCATCTTTTTTCCTCCAGCACATTTCTTGTTCTTTTTTTTTTTTTTTTTTTTAAACTCAAGCTGTTAATTTATCTTTCTTACTTGATAAACAGAGGAGCTGGATTCATTTCTTTAGAGAACCTGTTATTCTTTGCCAAAACATTTTCTGTAAGATCCTACTCTGCGTGTGAATGTAATATTTTTAAACAATAAATAAATTTGCTTGAACCTTAACTTTGTTGACTAATTATTTGTAACGTATTTTTTGCAGATATCTTTTCAACATTTATTAAAAAAGCAGGGAGGAAAGCGATCTGCTTGGGAGTATCCATTCGCTGTTGCTGGTGTAAATATCACTTTCATGATCAAGCAAATGCTTGATCTTGATGCCTGTAAGTGGAACATGAACAATCATTACCTAGACCTAAGGCTGGTCCTTATTTTGTCCTAAAATTATCTAATATTACTTGAATGGATTACTAATTTTGCCAACTCATTTATTTTCTTGCTTACAGCCAAACCTAGGACTTTTGTCAGATCAGTTTTCTTGCAGATGTTGTCAGGTAGTAACTACTGTATTGGATAAGCATTTTCTTAATAGTGGTGAAATAATTTCAAATACATGAACTTTTATAGTTTGCTATTCTTGTCTAATATTAAGTTAGTGAGCTTTGTATTTACTGGTTGCTATGGCCGCCTTGTATGTGCTTTCAGAAAATGAATGGGCTTTTGACTTGTTGTATTGTGTGGCTTTTGTGGTAATGGACAAGCAATGGCTACAGAAGAATGCAACTTACATGGAGTTTAATGTGAGATTCCAATCTTCTAAATTCTTTGTTGAATTTTTTAAGATATAGAAAGTTTAAGGTTTTTAAAATCATTCTTTGAACTAGTAAGTTTTATCTTGTTGACATTGGAGTCGGCAATGAGGTTACAGAGTTTAAAACTCTAGGTGGATCTTTGGGCTAGGAAGTAATTATTAGCAAGAAGGTTTAGGTACTAATCCGATGATGCATGTGCAGGATGTTTTGAAGTGCACTCGGGCTCAAGTGGAAAGGGAACTTCTAATGGATGATGTCCTACGGATTGAAGACATGCCTTCTTATAGCCTTCTCTGTTAACAACAACAATCTAAGATTCTGTTTGTTTTGGTTTTTTTTTTTACTTTTTTTTTTTTTTTGTTGCTTTCCCTGCCTTATGCTATTTTAAACTGCAATAGAAAGTAACTTAAGCAAGTTAACCTAATAGATCGTTCAACCAGACTAGTCCAAAACCTCTGATATTTATTTTACCCCTGAAGTTGTACAAATCCCTCTGTTATCTATCTTAATTTTGTATTTTATTTGCAATATAGGATTCCTACTAATGAATTTTAAAAAACAAACATTGCTATATGCATGCACCAGAAAAGAAGATTGCCCAAATTAAAACATGGAAATGTGGTGAACAAATTATCATATGCAGACCTGTAGTGGGGTATTATTCGTTTGGATCCAACCTTCCAACTTTCTTTGCCTAGCAATCTTCTCTTCTGCTTCCTTTCCATGTAGTTCCCAATCTTCACAATTCCTGAACAGAACACGTATACAGTCAGTTCCCAAGCTTGAATCAGCTGTTTAAAAATATGACCTTTAAATGCAGATTTTAAAATTTAATGTGGAAGAATAACTATCCATTAAGGCTTCAATTATAATAAGGTAGCTACATCAGAGGCCACTTTGCAACTAATAACCATGTCTTACCACTCCATGTATTTCCTGACCAACAAATATTAATCAATAAAGAAATCCTTTCAAAAAGTTTAACAAATGAAATTAGACTAGAGAATCTAAAATGGCAGTAAAGTTTGCATTTTGGATTGACACACAAATAAGCCTTCAAGGACTTCAGATTCCTAATCTTAGGTTTGTCTACTAATGCTTCTGCGAAATTTCAGTCAAACAAACACTCAGAATTTTCAAATCCATTAAGAATATCCCATTCATTCCAAGCACCGGGTACTTCAAGTGGATAAATAATCAAAAAGAAAATCATAAACGACTCCAAAGTCCAAACCTCGTCTCTGCCATAAAGACCTCCATTAACTGACTGGACTAAAACCAATTAAGTGAACCAACTTAGCATAGGAGCAGGTCGTAGTCTTAATAAGGATTTTAACTTCATAGGTCATAAAGCAAACAACCTAGTAATAGTGATGAAACTGAATGAATAAATGAAAAAAGTGAGGCATTTCATCACAAACACCAAATATCAAGAAATTTTCCTGAGAAAATGAAAATATCGACTGACCGTTTTATGCTAGTCTACGGTACATTGAAGCAGAACTCCATTGAGACGCTGAAAATATAAACTACAACCGAAGAAAAGAAAGAAAATGAGCCATTGAATCAGAGCTCCAGCTCATGTTGAATTTGGAGGGAAAAGGAGAACACCCAAAAAAATCTACGAAAAGGAGAACAAATTGCGAGAAAACGAAATGCAGAAAACAGAGGAGAATAGCTTTAAAAAAATCCAGAAACGGTAAGGATATTATTTCAAAACGATAGAAAAGCAGGAAAATTTGGGGAATTTTGTTGAATTTAGGCAAAAGTGAATAACAAATTATACTGGAAACAAAACGGGGAGAATGGAAGTTATATTTCCAGGAAGACGAGAAATATGGGAAAAAAAAATTTGGACCATTTCTCGATTTGTGCGTGTCATCCTTGCGCAGGGGCCATGCTAATCTTCTCTGTATCGTTCCAATTTTATCGGATGTCCCCGAAGGGACAGCTTTCTAATTTCTCGCTAAAACTTATATAGGCTTGCTGTCAAAACTTCGTTAACGATGTGGGATTCATGTTCTCTTCTAATTTCAAACGTCAGCATTCGTTTTAAGGCCTTCCTGCGCACAAACACCAAGCAAGTTTGAAACACCCATCTGTTAATTAATCCATGGGCTTTTCTAAAATGGGGACTCAAAGTTTGGCTGACAGGCCAAAGCCCATCTCTTTCTTCGACCGTGCAGAAGCTCAAATTTGAACCACATTTTACTGATCCTTACAAATGTAAATCCTTAAATGACTACAGAAAAGTGGGAAATAGGCGTAATCAGTGTATATGCAGTTATGCAAAATAAATTAAAAAGTAAATTTATTTGTAAGGTTTTATTTTTATTTGCAATGTATTAGAGAATTTTATACATTATTCTCAAAAATAGAAAAATTACTAAAAAAAGAAAAATCGTTATATTTACAGTTTATATTTACTAATGGTTTTGGTATTTTTCCTCATTCAAATATTCTTATTAACTTCTTTTATCTTAAGCTAATATTTGATATTTATAAAATAATTATACATGCTGCATGTGTTATTTTCAGTTGGCTGGAGATAGAACAATAATATTCCAAATAAAGATATTCATTGCACTACCCAAAAAAACAAGTGGGAAATAGAGTAAGATCTGATATTCTCTTTATCCCTTCGTTTCTCACTCAGTTCGGGTTCCTTGTTTGATGGGTCATGCCATGAATGATTAGAACCTTTGACACACTCTAGGTATCTTACCTTGCAATGCTTTATATCCCTCCCTACCTACAGCGAGTCTTATCATTGCGAGCATGTGACTAGAAAAAGACTGCTTACCACTGTTAAAAAAAAAAATTGCTACTTGTATTTTTTTTTTTTTTTTTTTTAATGATAAAATGAATGTAACACTAAAAAAGATGTAAAAAATATAAAATTTTCAAAATAACTATACAAATCAAATATTAAATATTACAGCTTCACAATTCGACAGGATACAGACACCGATGTCCTTTTTTTTTTTCCAGCAGGAGAGGCCAAAATGGTGTTGGGTAAGGTAAACGAGGTGGAAGGTTTTGTTGAAAATGATTCAACACCAAATCCTTTATCTCATGATTAAGATGTTTAATTTAGAAATAGACAAAACATACAATTTGCAAATTCGCATTTCTGTTTTTAGATCATTTAAAAAAATGTCTTTCAGAAGAAAAGGAAATTAATTATGATGCAAATAGAATCAGAATCTAATCTATTAAAGAGAAAGAAGACGCCTAGCAATTTATGAGAACCTTTTAGGTATCTGTGAGTTGCAATTGATTTGGATATCATTAGCAGGCTACTGAATAAGGTAAACTATTAAGATGAATGATTATATGAGCAAAAGTTATTTGGTCATATAAATGTCATTAAAGGTTAATTGCAGAGTCATTAAACATGACAAAAGCTTGACAACTCAGATTGCTTAGGAATGAAGTTCACTCGAATGCACACAAAAAATCACAAGTATTCTGCCAAATAAGCAATTCATCCCTGAATAAGATACTCTAACTTTATGGATATATTAAAAGAAAATTTGGATGTCTCAAAATTTAAGCTATAAGAGAGTGAAAGGTAGAACCTGGGAATCAGTACTTGATAGGAATAGCTGATCCTTGAACCCAAAGCTTCAGTGTTACCAAACTCTGCAGCCTTTTCCTTTAAGCGAATACCACACCAAAGTTTCAGGCCACCACACTCACATATTCTTTCTTTCTCTCTCTGTACTTAGTTGCTTTGCAAGGAACTTAAACCCAATGCTTTCAGTTGCCAGTAACTGAAGTATTCGACACAGAGCTCAGAAATTGTAGTAATCAAAGTATACACTGAAGCGGCTATCAGATGGGATCAATCCAAACACCTATTGGAATGAGAAGCTCTGCATTACTAGAAACATCATGTGGATATCTACTCCAGGAATTGCAGGCAAGAGTATTGCTATTCAGGAAACAATGAGAGTAATTGGTGGGTGAAAAATGATTTATTTGTTCTGAATATCTTTTATCTTTCCTTTCATGATTTCAAATAGATGATCTGGGATGAAGTTGGAGAGGATCAGTTTGAAAGAGAGAAAGTTCTGCTGGATTTGGAACAGGAGTGTTTAGAAGTATATAGAAGAAAAGTTGACAGTGCAAATATATCGAGAGCTCGCCTGCATCAAGAGTTAGCAGAATCTGAAGCTGAATTTACCCATCTTCTTCTGTCACTCGGTGAACGATCTCTCCCAGGACGGGTAACTTATTCAATCATCTGTATTCATTTAGTAATTTTAGCATATTAGAAAATACAAGTTAAGATTGTAAATATAACATTGAACGCTCATACTTTGTTTGGCATTGCCTTAAGAATAAATGCATTCAATTAAACTACATCCTTTCCATTATGGTAATCTCAAAAATAGCCTAAGTGCATACTCAGGGATCTTTCTGCTGTCAGCAATTATGCTTATCGAGAAAAGGAAAATACACTGATATTGAACAGAGTTTAAAGAGTAACTATTAGCAACTACAATCAGAAGTCACATTCAAATCTACTCCAAATAAATTTCCTACGTCACTAATTTTGGCGACAAAGGCCAATAATTGTAACTCTTCCCATTTGCATTCATCAGATGGTTTTGAAACAGGAGTATTTTGTTACCTTATTAAATGGTTGCCATATTAATAATAGGGTGATGGAAGATCGAGACAAAACATACTTGAATAGATGCAAGAAACTTTCATTAACTGGCATGCATTGAGAATAATTAATAATGCCTGTACAGCCAGAAAAAATGTCAGGAACACTAAAGGAGCAGCTAGATGCAATCACCCCAGCTTTGCGGGAGATGCGGTTGAGAAAAGAAGAAAGAGTGAACCAGTTTCGAGCTGTGCAAGGGCAAATTCAAAAAATTTCTGCGGAAATTGCAGGTCAATCAGTGTATGATGACTCCATAACCAATGTCACAGTAAACGAGAATGATCTTTCATTAAAGAAACTAGAGGAACACCAAGTTGAGCTACAAAGACTCCACAAGGAAAAGGTAAAAGAAATGGTATTAAGGAATTACTTTTAGGAAACCATGTTTTCGATCCTAAATTAATCTTACTTTTTGTTTTTGCTTACTTTAAAGAATGACAGACTCCAGCAAGTGGAGACATATATAGATACAATCCACAGATTATCTGCAACATTAGGGATGGAATCCTCCATGATTATAACAAAAGTTCATCCAACTTTGAATGAATTGTGTGGAATATCCAAAAACATAAGTGATAGTATTTTGGCCAAACTCAACAGCACTGTGGAATCACTCAAAGAAGAAAAACAAAAACGACATGAAAAGGTGAAAATTATTTTTATGTGCTGCTAACTCTCTACTATGCAAAGATCATTGGCAGGATCCAGTACCTCAGCTATAACAGTAAACACACAGTTATGTTTTCTAGTGATCAGGTGATGAGCAAATACAAGTACAAATGTTGACATATAGCTAGACATGTGAATAATGAGCATTATTCAATATTCTGATTAAAAAGACATACAAATCCAATAGTTTGAATGCTAAAGGTTTTCATGCTATGAACAATTTTTTTTCTTTTAGTTTAAGAAACATATTACCTGTCTGATTAAAGAATGACATAACATAACACTTGTAAATTTGGCAGCTTCACTATCTAGGAAAAGCATTGACAAATTTGTGGAATCTCATGGACGCACCGTATGCAGATCGTCGACTGTTCTCCCATGTTACTCGCTTGTTATCTGTCTCATCAGCCGAAGTATCAGATGCTGCAAGTCTTACACTAATTATAATCCAGCAGGTCAGTATATAAGATCATTGCAGCAAATTATCAGAAACAACTAATATGTAACAGCTATTTAAAAATTTTTCAAGGCTGAATCAGAAGTTAAGAGATTGGATCAGTTAAAAGCAAGCAAGATGAAAGAGCTTTTCTTCAAGAAGCAGAATGAGCTGGAGGACATATGCAATAAGTCACACATGGACATCCCTTCAAGATCAGAAATGGATAATATAGTTAAGCTTATAAATTCAGGTAGGATTAAAAGAACGATCTTTCACAGTTATCCATTGTTATTCAAGTTTAAAACTATAGTTGTCTGCATACTGACATATTAAAAAGGGGAGATTGACCATGCCGATCTCCTCATGAGCCTGGACGAACAGATATCAAAAGTAACAGAAGAAGCTAATAGCAGGAAGGAAATAATGGAAAAGGTCGAAAAGTGGATGTTAGCACGTAATGAGGAGCGTTGGTTAGAGGAATATAGCATGGTTACTTTTCTCACCCTATATGATTTATTGGCATTTATCCATTACTGTTTCCACATCATCTCATATATTTCATGAGTACTTTCAGGATGAAAATCGATATTCAGTTAGCAGAGGTGCTCACAGGAACCTGAGGCGTGCAGAACGTGCTAGAGTGATAGTCAACAAAATCCCAGGTAAGAGGGAAAGTTGCATAACTTGCCAAACACCCATCAAAGCCAATTGCATTTACCTAGTAATTCCAAAAAAAAAAAAAAAAAAAATCAAGGAGCTTTTCTCTCTTAAAAAGAATATAGTTGTGAAGGACCTGGAAATGTGCCAATCAGCCCAAAAGTTAACACAGGCACACACAATATTAAGTACCAACCAAGTAGATTATTAACTGGATGAATGGCCAACACTCTCAAGATGAGGCATATGGCAGAGTTGAATTATGTTAGGGGAGTAATTATATAGTGCTTTCCTCTCACTTTCTACCTGGCAATACATGTAACCTCTTGAATCTCAAATGCTACAGCATTAACACATGCCAAATATTTATATGTAATATAATGATCGGTGATGCAGTTCTGGTGGCCTCACTTATAGCAAAAACCAAGAATTGGGAAGACGAAAGAAAGAAAGTGTTCTTATTTGATGATGTAAGTTAAGACACCAGTTGTTATTATATATTGACTCCATGAGCAAATAGTAAAAAGAAACACCATGTTATCATGCACTTATCTATATTAATTTCCACGCAAACTAAATGAATAATCATATGAATGGTTATCTAGGTACCCCTGTTGGCAATGTTGGAAGAATATAACATGTTGAGGCAGGAGAAAGAGGAAGAGAAACAAAGACAAAGGGTGCGCAGTCTGAAACTGTAATGACAAAGAAAATGATATTTACAATGGCAATGAATAGATAATCTGGCACGTTAAATGAATGAAAGAAATTCACATTCAGCAAATTACTTTTCTAGTCTTACCTTTCTGACAAGCTAGCTTTTGTCTCGCAGGAAAAGAAGAAAGTGCAAAGCCAGGTAGTAGTTGAGCAAGATAATGCATTCGGGTCCAGGCCAAGCACCAGTAGTAGACGACTTCCAAATAGGAGCTTGAACGGAGGCTTTAACAATGCTACCCCTTTAAACAGAAGGCTTTCTCTGAGTATCCAACAGTTGGGAAACAACAGCATCAATTCTGCAACTCAAGGAATATCCTTCTTAAAAGAAGGAAGGAAATTGCAGGCCCAAAAGATGTTTCCTCGACCTGGACTTGCTTCTCATCTTCTGGATGAAACAGCTTCAGTGGTCTCAACATTTTCTGGTCCTGTATCTCCCTAAAATTTCAAGTCAGATTGTTTATCTTCACAAGAATTGAGAAATCATTAAGTATAAGAGATTTGATTAGGCATATTGTGGAACAACCCGATGAAATCCATCAGAATAATTAATTCAACCACCCAGGCACCCATTATGTCAGTTTGAGAGAACATTTATTTATATATGCCCACCGCCCCATCAGTAATCAACCCACATAGAACCTCAGGGAATCATCAGCAAAGGAAAATAAAACAAGTTTAGAAGTTTTAAGATTATTGTTTTCATCTTGTTGCAGATGTAAGGTCCAGTTTGCCAATAAATTAATAGCCATAGGTATATGTAAAGTATGTTTGTAATCAAGGAGTTTTGATTTTCGAAATTGATTGATTTATCGCCCACAAATATTCTGTAAACAGGGATACGCTCCACAGCGCAGCAGTAAACTACACCCTTGAGTTTCAAATGTCAGATAAGATAAAGTAATATTAGATACAAGCAATGCCAACTGCATAAACACTAACAAAGGTAACTTAATCAATAAAGAAAGTCAGATTTATGTCTCACCAGGTGACATTTATTCTCTATAATTTTTAATTTTTCCTCAAAATTAAATGCTAATGCAAGCTAACAGCCTAACAAAATATAAACAATTAGGATCACATTTCGCCATTGAAGCCATCCAACTGTCATATACGTTTCAATTCCTAATGTATCTAAACGCATCAGAGATGTATTCAAATCTTCATAAACCTAACCAAATACCAGATATTTACACTCCCTTATCCTTTCAGTGGCAGCCACCATGCAGATTGTTAAAGACAATAGGAATCTTAATAAGCAAATTTTTTATGTTATTTCACTGTTATAGGTCAAATCACCAAATTAAAACCAAAGAAAATAAAATAAAACAAAATATAAATTCGTTTTATTATAAAACTAAAATATCTTCTGGTACAATCTATCCAATTAATTAAAGGTAAAATAAAATACGTCTAGCAATTATTTATCTGAACCGGATCTTCATTTGGCGATTTGGAAAAGAAGTCGTCGATTCGGCGAGTACCAGAGGGGACAGGTTTATCGGCCACGGGACCTGAATGTGTCTTCTTCTTAGCCACAGGCTTATCAGACTGAGTTGGCAAAGGAAGCGAGTCAAGAAGGAAATCGCTGGTTGGCTGATGCCTTTTAACAGCGGTTCTGATGTGGTCGAGTTTCACAGTCTTTCGCTTCTTCTCGACCGCTACTTCTGTCGATTTCTCGGCAATAAAGCGAAGAAATAGCTCAACAGAACTAGAGATGAGGAAGAAAGCTTCTGATGTGACCTTATTGATGTCTTTGTCCAGTTTCACGATTTTCTTGACCCGTCCAGTTGGAAATTGAGGTCGGATCGTCTTTTCTACGTTCTCTTCTTCGGCCATTGATGATTTTGATTGGCAAATTGAAGGGTTGTCCTCTGAGAAGTTCGATTTTTAGGGCTTTTGAATTGGCGGGAAATCGAGGCGGGAATTTTCCCAGAATGTAGATAGACGTTACTACCCTTATAAAAATTTCAGATTTGTCTTCTATTCTTGTATAGGTTTCAGTGTGTTTTTGAAGCATGCGTAAGGGTATATTGCTACCGCTGAAAATTAGCCGCTATGACACGTTTTTTATTTTTCGCGCTCGAGAGGGAATTTTTATCTGCTACTATGGTGTACGTAATTTGCATATGTGGCACTTCATTGGATGCGATTATATACAACTAATGCTTTTTAGGATAAGCTACTCAGTCTCAAGTAATGCCAAGTAATACTCTAATTAATGGAATGCGTTCCAGTAATATTCAATGGCAGGAAAACTTTTCCCTCGGACAACAAGAGAAAAATTTCATCCGTTGGAAACTGCAAGCAGCATGTTGGATTGGGCCATTGGGATCTTTAAACCCAGTCCGTTATTACTTTGGTCGACAGGAAAAGGGAACCCAACCCAACCAAATTCGCATTCAACCCGGATCATCCTCTCACTTGAACCATACCTTCTTAAATAAAATACGGGTCCGATAGCTTCTGCTCGTTATTCTCTCCACCGACTGACACCGCTTAAAGCCTTATAAAAAGCTACAAAAAGAAAACGATACCACGGCAAGCAAGCAGAGAGTCATCCGAGCGCCGGCGATCAAGACTCTAAGAACAAGTATTTTAGTTCCCATTTTGGACGATCACAAGAATATTCAGTTACTGGTAGCTCCGGCAACAAAAATGTCTCAAAAGTGAGTGTCATTACCAAATATCAGTAAATATTAATTTATATACTATCATTAATACATGCATGGAGGATGGAAGCAAATACTCAGTATTTAATCTCTTCTCGTTAGAACTGGGAGGCGTTCCGTCAACCGCCCACCAACGCCTGTTTCAAACCAGGTTCTTGTTAATCCAAGCCAAGAGCTTACCCTTCAAGAAATTATCAATGTAAAGGTAGTCTCTTTTTTAAAAATGATAGATTGTTTGTTAATTTTATGCTTTTCTTTTTAAAATTGTATTTGAATTTGGTTTAGTTGTTTCTTGTTTGCTTATGCAGTTGATTGAGAGTGGAGAAAGAGAGAGACTGAAGCAGCTTTTGAGGGAAAGGCTTATTGAGTGTGGTTGGAAGGATGAAATGCAAGCTATCTGCAGGTTTATTCACAATTCAATGTGGCTTTAGTTGTTTTTATTGTCTTTTGATGATAGGAAATTATCAATTACATTTAAGAAGTAACCCTGCAACGATGAGTGGTATTATAATATGTAAATTTACTTCGAAATGTCTATACGTCTTTTGAGCGATGCTCAATTTGAGGGAAGGTTGATAACATTTTGGAAATTGTATCTTGGTCATTAGTTTCTGGTTGCTGAATAAATAATTAGAAACTGTATTTTGTAGCAAATCAAAAACATGGCCTCATCTAGAATGCTAATTTATGTTGTATGTTGATGCCTGTGGAGTCTGATTAGGCAATGAATAAATGAATTATAAAAAAAATTTTGCTTGTCAAACTGAATGTTCTGTCTATTTAGCTTAAATAGTTGACCTTAAAATAAGGAGCAACTGAAGGTGCCAGCTTATAGTAGTTACATCATGTTTTTATGCCGCAACATGATAGAAGAGTAGATTATAGCAGAGAGTAGCCAAGAATAAGATGATACTGAAATTATCTGTTTGAAAATTGCCTTATAAATTGAAAAACTCTTGTTTCTTTTCATTGATTAATTGGCTTCATCTTTATTTTTCAAACATGGTTTGTGTGTATATTTTATTCATTCCTTAGTATCTGAAAAATCTCAATGCAACTTGTTCTTAAAAAGGGCAATCACAAGGAAAAAAGGAAGGAATAATGTTACAGTGGATGACCTTGTACATGTCATCACTCCAAAGGGCAGAGGTTGGTACATCTGCTAAAGTTTCTTTCATCCATGCAACAGCAACTTTCCTTTTTCCTTTTTTGCTTAAAAATTGATCTGCATGATTATATGAAGTTGCGATGCTTGTGCATTTGTTGCAATTTCTCTATGTATAGTATTTTAGATTCTAAAGAAAAGCATTGATTGAGCAGCATATAAATAACACTTCGAGGAATTCTCACCTCTTTCTTTAAATTTCAATTTCTTTTCAAATGGAGGAGGAGGATGATTTATTTCGATGGAATGTGCATTTTTCCTTTGGGTTTAGAAGAGAGAGGGAGCCTCAGGGTAGAATGTGTTTGGCATATATTCAAAAAAAGGAAAGTTGCATGTTGTTTAACGTGTCAATTATACATTGCATTAAATTTTTATCCATTCAATTGTTTAGAATGATATTGTTGTGGTATATTAATAGTTGGAAGTCAATTTTGAAAAATCAAATTGGAAATGAAGCAGCCTACCACAGTTGCATAAGCTCTTATCAGAAATCAAAATTCTGTATTCAAGTTGTTTTATCGATTGTTCTAGTTCTCTCGCCTAGTTTTTGGTTGAAGTTGGTCAGTATTGCTATTTCCTTGTTCTTTAGTACCAAATATTCTATTGATTAGTCTTTATGAATGAGAAAGTGGATGCATAAAATCCAACATACGTGAATCACCCCTAATGCATCTCGATGTGTCTCTTTGCTCAAAGCTAATATTTTAAGCATCTTGGCCATTGTAAGGACCAGAATTCTCTTTCGGTTGCGGCCTCCTATTTCCATTTCAATTCCTAAGTCATTTCTTGATTTACATTTAAAATTGCCACATTATTTATGGGATCTGATCTTTTTACACAGCCTCTGTTCCTGATTCAGTGAAGGCGGAGTTGTTGCAGAGAATTAGATCTTTCATTGCATCAGCTGTTTAACATTGTTCTCAATAGTTGTTCGGGAAGCAACAGCCATATATTATGATGGCTAGCAAGTCATGTTCTGCTTTCTTGTAAAAAATTTAGTCAACAAATCTTTATTATTCCATAGAAAATTTAGGATCTTGTTTTTATCACAGCTGATGATCAAGGTGACATGTTGTACGAGAAACCCGTCGAACTACTGTTGGACTTGCAATGTCTATATGTAATGGTATATTGCAGTTAATATTTTGAAGCAAGTTTTTAGAGGATCTTTCTGGCAAGCAGACATCAAGCCAATTTTTTTTTCTGCTCTCCCTGAGATTGTGGTTTTGTAGATTAATGAAGTTATTTGATCACCAAATGGCTGGTCATCTTGAACTTGTTTGATCACAGTAATGCATGTATGAGTAACCTTTTAAATGTAGAGAAAATGAGAGCCCCAAATCCCAATGTCCCTTCAAAAGTGGGCTTGTTTGATAGAATTTTATATCTTTTCTTTTTGTTTTTTAGAAATAGAAATATAAATTCATGATCAAAGTTCCGGAATCCTCGGTTTCGATTTTATAACCGCCGTTCCGATTATAAAAAAAGTGGAACTGGAATTGAACCGCTTTTAGATGGTTTCGATTTTATATGGTTTCGGTTTTTCGACTTGAAATTAAATAATATATTTTATATTTTTTAAAATAATTTTTTAAGATGTGTAATTTGAATAAGTAATAATAATAAATATTACTGTTGAAAAAAATTAAATCAGTTCAATAAAAATTCTTAAAAATTAGTTTAAAAGTCTATAATAAAATAAAAATAAGTTGGTAGTTTATTTAAGAATATATTTTTTACGGTTTTAAATTGGAATCATCGATTTTAAATTAAAAGCAACGGTTTCGGTTTTAAAAAATGAAATATCGAAGTCGAACTTTTAAGTTCACGGTTTCGGTTACGATGTTCAAAATAAAACCGTTAACTACGGTTTAGTATCGGTTTTTATCGGTTTGGTTTTAATTTAGTTTCAATTTGAAATTTCAACCATGATCATCCCTAACTAATAGTATCAAATCTCAAGCATTTCAACTCTTGTGGATCAAACATATAACTCATAAACATAGTTAACGAAGTTTGTTCATTTTATAATAAACGAAGATTGTTTTTTTTTTTTTTTTGAATAACAAGTATAACATGGACAATATGCAGCTTAATGAAAATTCATTAACCGATTATTGAATTTTAAATTTTTATATGCGGTTATAATCAAATTAATTGAATAGATATATTTTATAATTTATACATATAAGTAATTAATTAATCCATTAACCGGTTCATTATTTTTTCGTTTGTTTTTATAAAATAACTGAACCATTTTTAGTGATGTATTGCTCTATGATTATAATAATAATTGAGTCATTTTTAGTTTTTTTTTTAAACTTATCGTTATAAAATATTTGCCAATAAAAAACTAAATTATTTTTAAAATATTTTCCAAATAACTCACTTTTTCTTATTTGGTTGCAAGATTAGACTTAATTAAAAAAAATATATTTTTTAAATTTATAAAGATCATAAAAATATTTATAATTATAAAAATTTATTATTACATATGAAAAAATGTGAAAAAAATATTAAATTTTGAGTTGCCATAACCGGTATATTGATGACAAATAATGGCTAATGACTTGTAGCCATGGTCAATAGTGACCAAGAACGGTGGCTACCAATAATTAATGAATTAATATTTAATATATATGTATTTATAAGGTTGTAATATATTAATCAATGTTAAGACAATGTTTTTTATTTTGTAAAAAATGAACAATCATTTTCTTCAAAAATAATTTAATTTTGCCTCTAATTAGTAAAATATTTTCTGTTAACTAATTTTTCAAGTATCCCAAATATAAAAAGTTTGAGAATATTTTTCAACTAGTTATTTTTGAAAACAAATATAATTAAAAAAATAATCAAATTTTGTTGAATCTTTTATTTTGCTAAATGCAATTTCAAAGGCAAAAAAAGGGAAAAAAAAAGAAGAAAAGCATAGGACCGAGAGACAGGCGTGGTTAACACTGACACGTTAGCTAAATTTTATACGTGCGGCCGAAGGGAGGTTTTGCCGTTTTTGACACCGCTTTCGTTCACGGCGGTTTCTCAGCCGTCGCTACCTCTCCTCTGCTCATCTTGCTATAAAACCCCTGTTATCTCGTAGTAACTTTTAACAAAACCCTAGAGCTACCGATAGATTCATAACCAAAATGGAGTTCTCCCAAGAAGACTTCGATCGGCTTTTGATGTTCGAGCACGCTCGAAAATCTGCGGAAGCTACCTACGCCAATGATCCTCTCAACGCTGACGTACGTATTTCAATCTTGAAAGTATTTTTGTTTAAATTGAAAAAGATTGATTTGTTCTCTAATTTCAACTTTAGTTAGTGAATTTTTTTTTCCCAAGTGAATTGTTGTTTCAAAAAAGACTGCTGTCTCCGCAGAATCTGACAAAATGGGGTGCAGCTTTAATTGAATTATCGCAATTTCAGACTATTCCAGAGGCAAAAATGATGTTAAATGGTATTGTTTTGTTATATTTTGGATTAGTAATCGTTTTAGTTTTTCCGTTTTGTGTGTTTATTGAAGTTGATAGAGTGGATACTAACTCTACAGATGCTATTTCAAAGTTCGAGGAAGCTTTGGAAATAAACCCTGAAAAGGCTGATACATTATGGTATATTGGAAATGTATATACCTCTCTTGCTTTTCTGAATCCGGACATTGATCAGGCAAAAGGGCATTTTGATAAGGCATCTGATTATTACCAACAAGCATCAGAACAGGTAATTTAGTTTATTTCTTTTCTCTTTTTGAGATTATTACATTAGAAAGGAAGCTTATGACTGAATTTTGCAATGTAGGACCCCAGTAATGAACTCTATCGCAAGTCTGTAGAAGTCACAGCAAAGGTATGGTGGCCTTGAAGCTTATCCTACTGAGGCTCTGTCACGGAATTTGCTAACTACTGCCTTTTATCTATAACTCAACTATAAACTTGGGAGTGTAGACCACCTGGTAGTCTAGTACTTGATTTATGAGTAATATTGCCAGCTTGGGCAATGCAGTTTTGTGAATATTGACTACTCAAGGTGTTACGTTTTGAATTGGTAGATGTTTTAAATTTTCTTGGAACGTGCTGGATCAGCACCTAAACAGGCTGAGGAAAACTTAGATTTCTCTGGAAAGAAAATTACTGAAATTGCAAAAATTATTAAAAGGGCAAGCAATCATTTGAGAATGTTACTTGACAAATTGGTTAATGTGTACAATTGTTGTTTGAATTTTTTTTTTCAAAACTGAAGATCTGTAGTTTAAAAGTACTTCAGTTATGAAGTGGTAATTTTAATTACTGAAAATTATAAAGTGGTAATTCTATCATCTAGAGTTCATATAATTTGCTGTGTTTTCTTGTAAATCAGCACCTTCTGAGCCGAATTCAAAAATGAAGAGTACTTAGAATTCTTAATTTTTTTAAATAGTATATTTTGATAAATATTAATTTGTCACCATTTATTCTTAGGCACCAGAGTTGCACATGGACATCCATAAGCATGCAATTAGCCAACAGACTATGGGCCAACAGACTAGTGGTGGAGGATCTTCTGCTGCTTCAAATTCAAAGGTGAGGAGTGTTGTTTTTTGAGTGGAAACATGAGTCGTCAATGGTGCAAATTTCAACATAAAATCTTTAGTTTATAGGTATCCATTCTAATTTCCAACCTAACTGCACCATAACTGAAGCAAATTTTAAACATTACCTCACTTAAAGGTGAGGAATTGCTGCAAATAAATGTCTGACGGGCACATTGATGGGGACATTGATAGCCAGGGAAATATCCAATAGAGCAAAATGTAATAACCTGTTGAATTGAGCACTCTCCAACTTTTTTTTTTTTTTTTTTTTTTTTTTTGAGGTTGACTATTAGTGTTCAGATTAGTTAGAGAAGGGTGGGAATGGGTCTAGATGAGAATCATTATTGGTTTCCTAATGTGTGATGGAGTGTAATGATTTAGTGTGTGCTATTTGTAATCTTCAAATTTATTTGTTAGACTCCCATTTCCTATGTCTTCTTTTGCAATATGCATTGCAGGGGTCCAAGAAGAATAAGAAGAGCAATGATCTGAAATATGATATTGGCGGATGGATAATACTTGCAGTTGGAATTGTTGCGTGGTTGGGAATGGCAAAATCTCATCTTCCTCCTCCTCCTTCGCCTCCTTGATAAGCCATAAAGTAAATATGCTGGTGCTTTTGATTGAAACCTTCAGATATCATTTAAATGGTTCCAACAGGAAGACTTGTTGTCAATTGAGTCATACATGTGGTAATGTTTGTGCAAATTTTAGCAATTAGTATGTGTAATCAATTCGTTAAGCTTTATATACCTTCTTTCATTTGCTCAGGCCAATTATACTTTCACTATTCTCCCCTTGGAAAGGGAAGTGAAGTGTTAGAGGTGAGAGACACCACTTCATTTCATATGTTATAATGACATATATATGTCATGCATTTGGATTTTCATGTTATTGTATTTCACTCAGAAATTAAAATTCGGAAATATTTTATTAGGTTTCAGTATGTGTAATCAATTCGTTATGCTCTATATTCCTTCTTTCATTTGCTCAGGCGAATTATATTTTCACTATTCTTCCCGTTAGAAAGGGAAATGAAGTGGTAGAGGTGAGACACACCACTTAATTTGATATGATTGAGTGAAGAGTAGCCTTGTATTTTACTCAGAATTTAAAATTAGGAATTATTTTATTTGGTTTCAGTGGTCACGGTTGGTCTGCCTTTTTGCTCGTTCACTATTCGGCCCAGCATAGCAAAAAATCAATATTAGCATTTCCAATTTTTTTGCTCAAATTCTCTAGCATGCAGACAAGTCAGATTGTTCTGTGTAGGAAACAAAGCCGAAGCTAAATGGTAAAATATCAGCATGAACAACTATCCTAGTATTTTATATATATATATATATATTTTTTTTTAAATAACCTGGGGGATTCAAACTTTTTGACTTAAGATATTCTGTTACTTTTATGTGAATGTGCCTCACATTTGTGCGACAATTGAATGAATTTATGTGATAAGAGGTATGAATATACTGAAATTGGAAGGGAAAAATCAAACAGCCTGAAGCAGTATCTGATGAACATGTACCAGCCAGCAATAAAGCATATGAGAAATTTGCTTCCTGCTTTCCACCCCCTCCAACAAGTGTACTCTTTTGTTCTGTTGGTTCCCATTCACGCATTTTTCTGAATCAAACAAATAAATCATTTTATTTTTTCAGTTGATCTCATATTTACTTGTTCTGCTTTAGCTGCTGCATTTTCAATGAATGTGAGTTCTTGTTTGATTTGATTATTATTATTATTATTTTGTTATTTGATTAAAAAATCATTTCAATTGATATGTCAATAAATTTTGCCTGTTTGGTTGAAAGATCATTTCACAGTCCTAATTGTTATTTACTTGCCTTGAGCAATATTCATATCTAATCTCCACCATACATTGTACTTAATGCATTTGGTATTAAATTGTTTTCCTTTATGGTATTTCTAATATTTTGTGCATAGCTTCTCCTTATATCTCCCCTTTTAAGTATGGGAGAACTCTGCTGGGAGATTGTATCCCATAAACACCGTCATTAAAATACTCACTTCATTGAATGAGATTGTTATACTTTTTAAGTGTAAACCAAAATAGGATCAAATGGGAATTTTGTCTGCAATTTATATGTAGCTGAAAGTCATGAGCTTAATTTTGTTTCTATTTGAGCCTTCTTGATACTTTGACAAATATTTGTGATCATCCTAAACTTTTACAATAAAAGTAACAAGCAATAGATGTGAGCTATTCTAGGACTTGTCAGAGCATATTATCTTACGAGAAGATGTCCTCCCAAAGCAGAAATGCAAAATGCTTTTGACCATAAAAAGGTGTCTATTCAGTTGAAACTTACTTTAATCTATCTATGCACTTCATGTTTAATCTATCTGTGCACTTCATGGCTTTCGCCTTGGTATCTACGAAGGATCCAATATTTGTGGGCAATATTGACTATAGGGACATGTATATGCATTGTTGCAGGTAAATGTTAGATGAGATATCTACGGTTAGTGATCATTCATTGCCTGATGCTTCTATTTTGTTAGTCCAGTACTCTTCCGTAGATTTACTTGTACTGTGCGGGTTTATTGCAGTTCAGTAGTAGTTAAAATCTACCTGAGATGGCTCATCGTAACTGTTCTTAGTTTTGATAGTTACCAGCCAGATTTTTCTTGTATAGTCTTGATGTTTCATGTAGTGGGCATCACAGGCTTTTTACAGACCATAATGTGTGGTGTATTTCTGAAAGGCAGTGGAGGTCAAATTCAAGAATTATCATTCTGCCTCAGGTCCACCACTTTCTCTTATTGTAATCAAGTGCTGGATAAAGCTGGCAAATTCACACTGGAGCCTTTCTATTAGTGGAAACAAATCCTGCTAAAGAAAGCCTGTAAGTTTTTTATATTCCACCAGATTAATGTGCTGTTGTTGGGAAGTAGCATGATAATTTTAAATTAATAGAAGTTTACAAGGCATTCCACTTTGATTATTATTATTTTTATTTTTTATGATTGATTATATTTAAGAGATGCTCCCAGAAGTTCTACTAGAAAACTAATTTTCTGCCGCAAAGTTGACGAGCTCTTTATGAGATCTGTTAAAATCATCCTCTTTCATTTGTTCCTGTTGGTCGGGCTACTATTGGTGATCTTTGTCCGAGATATTTTTTTTTAAAACACCCATTGAGCGTTTTGCGTTCTCCTATCCAGTAGTTCTCTGTAGAAGCAATACAAAAGTTAGTGGGGTGTTTCTCTATTGCTGATTATCTTAAGAGATTTTGCGGGGGAGGGAACATCCACGTATAATCTTTAAGCTTTTCTGAGGAGTGGATTGTCTAGTCTAATAAATAATGCAGATTTAATTATCGGGCCCCCGGAATCTTGGATGCTTTTTGTGGGGAAAACAATGCATACAAATTATTGGATATTGATACTAAGAAAAAAAAATTCTATCAGTCGAAGTATCTCGGTTGGCATTATATTGTGGTTGTTTTTAGAAAGAATGGTGGAGAAAATGTGCTCGTTTCAGAAAAGAATGCAGGAAGAAGTGGGGTTTTCACTTATTCTTTTAGTTTCAATATTTGTGCTTGTCAGACTCTGTAGACCCTACAAGAAATGATGAAATACTGAAAAATTGACGTTAGCATTGACGTTATAGTTTTGCATGCAGTAGTGTTTCTTCCTAATAATGCCCTAATCTATAAAACTAAGGTTTTTCTTTATGTGACACCTTAAAGTTTTGTGGGATTCATCATGCAGCTTCATGGGTATATGGATTAAAAATTGTTACTGAAAATTGCATCCATTAATCTCACGGTGTAAAACGAGTCGGAACCAGGATCTGAAATTAGAGTGGCAAAATAAGCAAAATAGTATATAATCTAGTTAGAAAAAGATTATATAAAAGGGGTTCAGAGACATGTTGATGTAAAGGACTAAAATTTTTTTTAGAAGAGAAGGGGCGCACGCGCAACTGCCTCTCCCAATACATGTAGTTCCGCCTTTGGGTGCAAAGATCAATATACCCCTTGCAGTGTCAGGGACCATAATTTAGGTAAATGATAATGTATTTTACAAAAAGTAGGTCTTAACTAGTATAGTTGATTAGTATATAGGGATGTAATAGGAATTCTCTATAAAAATTTCAAATTTAGGAATATGATAAATCTCTTAAGTAATTTTAGAGTTTGTTCTACAAAATTAGTTGTTTATTAACTTTTCATAAAAAGCTAAAAGCCGAATGTTATATAGGCTATCGAACATTATAAAAAGTAGCTTTTTAAGCATTAAAAGTTGACTATTACATAACTAATCGAACACTATAAAAAGCAGCTTTTAACGTTCTATAAACAGTTGCTGAACGCAATCTTAAACCTGCTTCAACCGTTAAAAATTACTTAAAAAACAAGGGAAAATTATTATTTCGTCCCTGAGATTTGTCATAATTATTTAAGTAGTCCTCGACATTTATATATATATTTATAACGTCCCTGAGGTTTGCCACCGTCATATTAATTGGTCCTTCCGTAAAAAAAATTACACTTTTTTCGTTAATTTTGAGAGGAAAAGACGAAATTATCCTTTGAAAAAATAATTATTTCGTCTCTGAGATTTGCCATAATTATTAAGTTGTCCCTGACATTTATACAAATATTTATAACGTCCTTGATGTTTACTTCCATCATATTAATTGGTCCTTCCATAAAAAAAAAATTAAACTTTTTCCATTAATTTTGAGTAAAAAAGACGAAATTATCCTTTATAAGTTTTCATTGACATTTTTGTCGATCCCCTTACTCTAAAATACCTAAAACTCAAAATTTCACTATCTTCCTCAATCCAACGAGGTCTTCATTGCCACCACTGTGTCTCTGTCAAGTATCATCTCCATAACCAGATCACCAATAAAACTAAAAGGGAAAATAATTATTTCGTCGCTGAGGTTTGCCATAATTATTTAAGTAGTCTCCGCCATTTATACAAATATTTATAACGTCCCTGAGGTTACTTCCGTCATATGACTTGGTCCTTCCATCCAAAAAACACACTTTTTGCTGTTAATTTTTAATAGAATGACCAAACTACCTTAAATCCTCTAATAAAGGAGAGAGAGATAAATGGATGAAGGGTGATGATGACTTGATTGAGTTTGGATGTTGGGTTTTAGTTTTGGTGGTGATCTGGTTATAGAGATGATAGTTTTCATTGACACAGTGGTGGCAATGAAGACTGCATTGAGTTGAGAAAGATGATGCAAATGTGAGTTTTAGGTATTTTAGAGGAAAGAGATTAATAATAATGTCAATGAAAACTTATAAAGGATAATTTCGTCTTTTTCACTCAAAATTAACGGAAAAAATGTATTTTTTTAATGGAAAGACCAATTAATATGACGGAAGTAAATTTTAGGGACATTATAAATATTTGTATAAATATCGGGGACCACTTAATAATTATGGAAAATCTCAGGGACGAAATAATTATTTTTTCAAAGGATAATTTTGTCTTTTCTTCTCAAAATTAACGGAAAAAATGTATTTTTTTTTTTACGGAATGACCAATTAATATGACACTGGCAAATCTCAGGAATGTTATAAATATATGTATAAAGGCCGGGGATTACTTAAATAATTATGACAAACATAGGGATGAAATAATAAGTTTCCCAAAAAAACAACTGTGTAAGACAGCCTAAAACTTGTTTGAACCTGATATCAAGTAGTCTAATAGTTTAGTGGAAACAGGCAAATGTTAGGTGCCTTCCAAAATAGATTTGATTTTGCTTTTTATCACACTTTGATTAGAGGTGACTATTTATTGATTTACCCTCTCGAAAATAAGTTTATCTTCAATTTCCAGTTCAGCAAATACATTGGTTAACTTGTTAAATAATATATTATAAATAAGTGTGATTGATGGGACCAGCTAATAGGTGCATATCCTGGCAGTCTTGCACCAAAATGGCTGTAAGGCGTAGAATCGATGACTCGTGGTGGACTGTCTGTATGCGCTTTTTAGTAATTGGATTTTGGAGATAAATTTATTTATTGGCATAATTGCAAGAGCACGCTTCAAGTGAATGGACAAATAATTATTTATTGGCATAATTGGAAGAAAATGTCCAATTGGGCTTCCAAGTAGACATCTGGAACCGGTTTCAGTTCGAGAACCAAACCGAAAATTATTGGTTCTAGTTTCAGTTTGGAACCGAACGGTTCCAATTTTGATTTAGAATCGAACAGTTCCGGTTTCAGTTTCTTAATGATTCCAAAACCGACTGTTCCGGTCGATTCTCCAATCGATTTTCCGGCGAATCGCATAATTATAAGATAAAAAGTAGAGATTTTTTTTTTCAAAATTTAAAATTTAAAAATTTGTAAAATAATTTCTGAAAAAAAATCACTTAAAAAATTAAAAAATGCTTGAATTTAATTTATTTTTTTTAAAAAAAGACTTGAACTTAATATATATTTTTTTTAAAAAAAAGTCTTCAAGCAAATTTATTTTTTATTTAAAAAAATTGAAACTTAATTTTTTTAAAAAAAAAAAAGGGCTTGAACTTAATTTTTTTAAGTTGTCTACATATCCTCTTAGGATTTAGAGGAATAAAAGCTCACGTAGTTTTTAAGTTGTCTACGTATCCTCTTAGGATTTAGAGGAATAAAAGCTCACACAGTTCTTACTTACCTTGCACCAATTTCACCTCTTTTACCTTAGTCACTATTTCCACCACTGATTGATGTTCTCGTTAAGGACCCATTGTAAATCTTCATTTTCTTTGAGATTTTTTTTGTGCTCTTATTTTGGCCTTACTCCAATCATTCATGCATGATTGTGCTTCTAGTGAATCGGATGTCATACGAGTTTGTGTTTCATTGAGTATGTTTCTTCCTTGACTAAAAGCTTGTTCAACCGCAACAGTGGAGACCGAAGCTGCTAAAACTTGTTTTACAATTAGAGAAAGTGTGGGAATGTATTGGCGTGACGACTCCACCAATCTAGAATTGGAAAGTTATTATCTGCAAAACTATCACTAAACTCGAAAGAAGTAGCAAAATAATTATCAAATTCAGAAAAAAAATCGGATTTCCTGGGTCTTTTTTGTTTTTATAGTAATATACTTTGAGCAACACCAATACTTACCCGTTCACTTGAGAATGATTGATTATTAAATTGAGAAGAATTAGAAGAAGTAGATGAACTAGAGTATTGAACAAATTCGCTATATAATTCTGTAATATTTTGTCTAACTTCATATAATACTATATTTATATTAATACTATCTTCTATATCAAGATTTAATAATTCATAATAAAGAGTCAAATATTCAGATAAAACTTCAATTTTACATATACGATCAAATACTCAAGCAACAAGATAAAGTGGTGGTATTTTAAAAGTAAGATAATCATTTTTTTTTTCATTCATAAGACACAATTTGTAATAAAAAAATCATTTTCAAATTTTTGGAGTGCACTAACAATATTAATGCATAGAGGCAAAAATATTTCGTTTGTATAGATAGATGAATATTGTGTTTCTCCAATCTTTCCCTTGCCCTTAGCAGAACTTGAGTTTCCTCTACGTGCCATTATATGAAAATAATATGTAATTTGAAAAATTGAATAAAAAAATTAGAGAGAATAATTAGAGATTGAAATTTGAAGAAATTAATTCACAATAATTTGGACAAATAATTGGAGATTGGACTTTGAAGAAATTATTTTGCAATATTTTGGACAATAATTTATGAATGAAAATTAGAGAGATTGTAGAGTAGAGAAGAATAATATAAAGTAAAGAGAGTAGAGATAATTTTGCGTGAGGAGATTGTAAATAAAATGAAGTATTTATAATAAATTCAAAAAATTATTTTTTTACAAATATCCTTGAAACTAACCGTTATATAGTTGTTTATAGTTGTTATGAGGCTAATTTGAAGATTTCAAAAAAAAAAAAAAAAAAAAATTGCTGCCTGCTGGAACCTGTTAAAAACAAAATTCAAATATTCTTCGAACTGCTGGTTCGCGGTTCCAAAAATGGTAAAATTAGAACCAAACTGTTGGCCACCGGTTTTGATTCCGATGGACCGATTTTAATTTCTATCGGTTCGGATTCCAATTCAGACCTGTTTCGAACCACGGGTTTTGGTTATCGGAAATGTAATTTGGCCACCTCTACTTCCAAATGAATGGACAGAAATTATTTCTTGTATTCAATTTCCTCTTCTTCATTACAAATTAAAAGGAGAAAATGTAATTCGTATAAATGAATAACCTGGATAGATAATATCAATTGAGGTACAAAAAAACGTGAAAATGGTTTGTCATTCTTTTCTTTTCATGTCAGAATCAGATTTAACAGACACTGGCCATTGACGCGTCGACCTATAAGCAAAAGGTTGGTAAGAGCTGTATCACTGTAAAGAGAATGGCTTTAATTTAAGGTACCATCACATCCATACATATAATACTGTAAGTGGTGACCCCTCCATTACTGGGAAGCCAGAAATGGAGATCCATGGGTACAATTCCACTGTATCTTGGGTACACATGGCACTAATTAGGACACTGAATTATTTCTAAAACGAAAGGTTCTTGTAAAAAAGAGATCAACCCATATCTTAAATGCTTGTACTCGGTACAATACTCAATGATTTTGTTTACAGACTCTCTTTGGTGATGCGTCAGCTACGCTTCTTTTGTTTCGTTTGCTCTTTTCTTCCAATCCATTGCTTGTTAGTTTATTTCTAGATAAATTATTGTTATTATTGTATTAGAAAATAAGATATGCTATTATTGTATTAATAATATAATAATATTATTATTATAGTAAGAAGTTGTTGGAGTATGTGTGTAATCCCACATCAGATAAATATCACTAACTAGAAGGACATATAATGTGACGGGTGAACCAACCAAAATGGCTTAGGCCATTTTGTGTTAAAGGTAAGCTCAACTCATTATAAGCTCAATATTAAATATATAATTGAATTTGATTTGATTAATTGCTCATAGAGCTCAGATTTTCAACATGGTATCAGAGTCTGGGACTCGAACCTGCATGAACCTGCATGAGGGAAGTTCCCGTGTTGGGTTGTACCCTGATGGACCCGTCCCACTTGAGGGGGGAGTGTTGGAGTATGTGTCTAATCCCACATTAATGTGAAGAGTGAACCAACTAAAATGGCTTAGGCCATTTTGTGTTAAAGGTAAGATAACTCATTATAAGCTCAATATTAAATGTATAATTGAATTTGATTTAATTAATTGCTCCTAAGTAAAATATAGATTTGCTATTATTGTATTAGTTACGGTATTGGTTAATCAAAGGTAAGATTAGGGTTTCAAAAATTGTAACGATTTAATGGATTTTACTTAAAAAAAAAAGTGGATAGAAATGGATGATGTGTCCAATAATAGAAGAAAACAACAACAATGGTCTACGACTATGAGGTCATTGTTTCAGGGTAATCTCATGATTCGGACTTAGAATTATTTGTACACAGTAAGGTCATTCACACAGCTTTTTTCTCTATTTTTGAGCAGAGATTTTAGTTTCCTTTGGAGTTCCTGAATGGAAATTTATGGTGCCATGTGAAATCGACGCATGGACTCCCTTTCCTGTCATTTTTGATTCGTTCTACTGTCGTTTCATGCCTTCACTTCTCCTAATATATCCTCCTATTGTCATCATGTCCTCGTTGGATTCATAAATTCATCAATTTTAGTTTATATTTATGGAAAATTTTGTCTATCCCCATCTAATTACTCGGAAAATTTTGGACATAAGAAAAAAAAAAAAACATCTTTTGAACGTATCATTTATCAATCTGTGCTTACATTTGGATGAATATATATAAAAAAAAAAAAAAAAAACACACCTCAACTTTAGAAGAACAATCTAGTGACATGTTAATTTAAAACTATATATACTGAATACTTACTTACAAAATTGCATCTATAAGACATGACCATATTCATTTTGTTGAATCTATATTTCATCTTGTTTGATATCTTTCTATCGCATAACATTAATATGTTACTCTTGTATTTCATAAGTCACTGCTCAGACATACTAAAAAGGCCAAATCATTGTTTTATACAATTGCTTAGCTCACAACCAAGTGGTGAGTATATTTGTGTTTTTAATTAACTAAAACTAACCAAAGTTTACAAAGTAAACCACACACTTAACTCTCTACCTCCACTACTATTTAAACAAATCAATCCACACATGCAATTTGCATTTCTATCTCATAATAACAAAACTCTTCATATCTATCTCCTTTTATCATCATAACCTAATTCCTCTCTTAATTGCAACTTTTAAATAATATGAAGACTTCAATTCTACTTCAGTTGTCTTTCCTACTCTTCTTTTTAGCAATAATAACCACATACGAAACTCAGTCATCTTTCCTACTCACTCTCTTCTTTATTCTGTTTTTCTCTTTATTCACTTTCGCTTTGAACTACTGGTTAATCCCTGGAGGGTTTGCATGGAGAAACCACTATTATCATCAAGAACTAGTTGGTCCATTTGGTTGGCCTTTACTAGGCTTTTTACCTCAAATGGGTTCACTTGCTCATCGCAAATTGGCTTCCATGGCTAACTCGTTAGGTGCAACTAAGCTTATGGCATTCAGTTTAGGCGCAACCAGAGTAGTCATTAGTAGCCATCCTGACACAGCTAAGGAAATCCTTTCTGGGTCTTGCTTTTCGGATCGTCCGATAAAAGAATCAGCTCGTTTGTTAATGTTTGAGAAAGCCATTGGTTTTGCTCCTTCGGGTGATTACTGGAGACATCTACGTAGAATTGCTGCAAATTACATGTTTTCTCCTCGGAGAATTTCTGGCTTAGAGCCAACAAGGCAGCGTTTGGCTGATAAAATGATAGCTGAAGTGAGAAAAGAAATGGATGAGAGAGGGACTGTTGTGTTGAGAGAGATATTACAGAAGGGTTCTTTAAGTAATGTGCTGGAGAGTGTTTTTGGGAGAAACTGTGTTTGTTTAGAAAAGGAAGAGTTATTAAGTTGCATGGTTAAAGAAGGATATGAATTAATTACAAAGTTTAATTTGGAGGATTATTTTCCTCTTAGGTTTTTAGACTTTTATGGTGTGAAAAGAAGGTGTTATAAGTTAGCTGGTCAGGTGAATAGTGTTGTGGGTGAAATAGTAAGAGAAAGGAAAAGAGATGGAAGCTTTAATAGTGGAAGTGACTTTCTTAGTGCCTTGCTATCTTTGCCAGAACAGGAGCAACTAAGTGAATCAGATATGGTGCCTGTTTTATGGGTAAGCTCTTTCATCCTCTTTCTTTCCTATTGTAGAAGGATTAAGAATTATCAGTTTAGGGCTGCTCTAAAAAATTTGCTTTAGGGCTGCAACTCGAACTCAGTGTCAGGAGCTCGATAGCAGGTTCGAGCTCGGCTCATTTAACTTAGCGAGCTCGAATTTGTACATTAACTTTTCATTTATGATGCACATAAACTCTCAATCATGAGTGTTTTTACATTTCGAAAACGTTTAACTTCTCCGCATGTCTGTTTGTTTCTTCGTGTAAAATATTCTTTTTCCTTATAAAATTATATCTAAAATATTCAAATTTCTCTATCTTTTTAATGGAATTTACAGGAAATGCTGTTCCGAGGAACGGACACAGTTGCCATTCTTCTTGAATGGATAATGGCTAGATTAGTTATGCACCAAGATATCCAAGCAAAGGCCCAAAAAGAACTCAACGCGTGCATTGGCAGCAACCGGCACGTGCAAGATTCGGACATCCCTAACCTCCCCTACCTCCAAGCTATAGTCAAAGAAGTACTAAGAATGCATCCTCCTGGCCCACTACTTTCCTGGGCCCGCCTCGCCATCCACGATGTTCACGTGGGAAAAATCTTAATCCCAGCTGGCACTACAGCGATGGTCAACATGTGGGCCATAACCCACGACCCATCAATTTGGAAAGACCCATGCGAGTTCAATCCAGACCGGTTCTTAAACGACGACATAGCGATAATGGGTTCGGATCTAAGACTCGCTCCGTTTGGGTCAGGCCGGAGAGTGTGTCCAGGCAAGGCACTCGGGTTAGCCACGGTGCAGTTATGGCTCGCGCGGCTTCTACACCAATACAAATGGCTACCGGCTAAACCGGTTGATCTTTCTGAATGCCTGAGGCTGTCAATGGAAATGAAATGGCCACTAGCTTGTCGGGTAGTTAATCGATGGAGCGAATGCGAAGCCATATAATGAAGAAACTACAAATAAATATTATATATAACTAGAAAGCTGCGATTGCCCAGAACCTCAACTGTAAATTGGATCAAGTGGTTAGAAGATGAGCATATCGTGTAGAACTCTGTTTAATTAACATAAAAGTTTGCAAAAAGCAAACCTTGTTTGTCTTTTTTTTTTTTTTGACTGGAAGCATGTTTGTCTAACGTAAGAGAGTGTTGTTCACCCAAAAAAAAAAAAAAAAAAACAAAAACGCAAGAGAGAGTTTGCGAAACTCATTAAGTGTGTAATAGCTAAGTTTCAAGAGCTTTTAAATGGAAAATGATAACTAGCTGTTTTTATTGTACATTCAAGTTCTTCACCTCTGCTCTCGTTTTGTGTTAGCCAAAGCCTTTTTTTTCTTTATCATATTTAAATTTTGAAGTGAATTTGTAAATGAGCTTTTTTATATTTGTACAAAATTTTTATTTTCATGGAGGATAATTTTTTATTAAATAAAGAGATGAACTTTGTATGATTCTGAAATGTAACCTTAATAACTAATGTGCTCGTAACACTAATTATATTTCACATACCAATAATTTGAATTTGAATCTCATATAAATAATGTATCGAGCAATTATATAATTAAATACTGAGTAACATGCTAACATATGTTTCTATTTGGAAAAAAAAGGCGAATGGTACGGAAAGGGATTAATTACACCTTTTGGTTATATAAAAAAAAAAAACATATGAATATAAAAAATTATGGATTAAATATCTAATGATACAACTACTTTAAAAAAGCACTGACAATAGTAAAAACACCTATAGCATTATTCACTTTCTCCATTACATCTTAACATTCCTTCACCATCAAGAAACATTATCAAAATTCCATTATTAGCATTGTCACTTTCATATTATCATGCAAGACAGACAACATAAATAACCCTGAACTATTTTGGCTTCATAAGGAAGAAAAAAGAAAACATACTAAGAAAGCGTACAATCGCTTTCCATAAAAGATATGTAATTTTTTTTTTTTTTTTTGAAAGAAATATGTAAATTTGTTTTAATCGTTTTCCTTAAAAGAAATGCTGATAAGTGTTGAGGACAAGAAGTTGTCTTCAAAGCTAATTAAAGTAACTTTTTAAGAGGCAATTATTTATTATTAAAATGTAAATATGGACCGATCAATTATGATAATTCAATATTATTAAAAGAATTGTAACCAAACGAGCCGAGTCTATCTTACTTAAGCTTTATTATAGAGCTCAAAACTTAATTCATTAAAATTATATTCGAGTTTAACATCAGTTTATTGCATTTAGTGAATGAATTTTTTTCAAACCTTGGCTCATTTACAGCCATATTGGTTTATTTAAGGGTGAGCATTCACTCAACTCGATCAATTTGAGTAACATTTTTAATTGAAATTTTTTTATTTAACCAAATTTAACCGAAATAATTTTTTAACCGAACCGTTTTGGCCAAATTAATTTTGATCATTAATCGACCGAATTTAACCAAAATTTTATGATTAATCGAAATAAAAATTAACTAAACTTATTAATCACTATTTAAATCAAAATAAAAATTAAAATATTTTTAATTTTTAATTTTATTATCTATTTAATCAAAATTGCGTAGTTTTGATAATCAGTTAATTTGATTAATTCAGTAAAATTAACTTTTAACTGAAACTTTAATTAATAATCAAAAATTTAATTCTTTTAACTGAATTTTTAATTAAATATTTATTCACGAGGTTGAATCAGTGAAATTAACCAAATTCACCTAATCGAATGAATAGGAAATCAAAATTCAAAAGCTTGCCTATCTTTTATTAAAGCTTGCCAACACGACTTTATTCTATTCTCGTCAAACTTTGGTGCTTTTAGATTTTTTTCTGTCTGTGTACGGATTGGTTGTAGCTTTATTATCCGTAATTGGTCTAAACAAGTAATGATTAAGAGTAACAGCACACCTTGTCCCTTCTTTTTTCTTGAATTAACTAAAGATCGTAGAACCTCCATGATGGCTTTAGGACAAGTCATTATAAGAATCTTTTACTTTCTTTTTTTGTTGATAAAGAAGACCAAAATGTATTGTCGTTTTAACCAAAGCATGTTCCTTAAACTCTGTACTTATTAATGATTAACATGTTTTATGATATTAACGCTAAAGTTATGGCTTTTAAAGATCCAAATCTCTATTGGCTTCTTTTTTTACATCCTTACAGCTATAAAGGCGAACGCCTTTAGTCTTTTTCTTTTTGAACACATAAATTAATTAAAAATTTGTAAATAATGCTCCACAAACGCTTCTTTCTCAAAGTGAAACGTCCTGACGTTTTCATCTGATTGGTCGTTTATTATTTATAAAAATATAGAGTTTTCTTTTACATGCTTGCTTTTAATTTGTGCAATATTGCACTAGGCTGCGGAATGTCGATGTTTTATTTGTTGACTCATTAATTAATTATTTAATTTGAATGTGATGTTTCAACCACATAATTAGTACTAAGCATAGGTTTAAGACTGTAAAATTTATTATTTTTCTAATGTGATGCTTGAGCTTTCTCGTCCACTCAATTAATCTAAGCTTTTCATGTATTATATTAATACATGCATGCTAATCATCTAGAGTTTCAGATTTTTTTTTTCTCAAACATTGCTAATTATATAATTTAATTTTTTGGTTGATATATAAATAACAAAATTATCTAATTAAATAAAACTTGAAAATTTTGCATATTTCATATATAAATTTATCCACTATATCTAAATTCAAAGATTATTGATAAATTAGCTAACTAGCTTTTTATATCCTTTTATTTTTCTTTATGGTTTTGGTATTTGAAAAAGGTGAAATTCTGAAATAAGAATTCGAGAGTTGAATATTCATTTAGAAAAGAAACAATAATCAAAATTTTACTCATTGTTTGGAACAAATGAATTCCACGAAATTTTGTAGAACTTATTTAAAAATCTATATTTTTCTGTTTAGAATATATATATATATATATAGTGTAGTCATGTTCAATTTTATGAAATGACTTTCTAAAATTGAAATATATATATATATATATATATATATATATATATATATATATATATATATATATAGATTTCAATTTTAGAAAGTCATTTCATAATATAGATTTCAATTTTAGAAAGTCATTTCATAAAATTGAACATGACTACACTGGATCTTACAAAAATATATGGAATTTCTAAATGAATTTCACATACTAAACAATCCAACTTTTTATGATAAAATTACCATTATCTGTATATAAAGTCAAATTTTCACTTTTTTTAATTATTTTATCTTATCAAACTTGACCAAAACCTTTTAAAAATTTTATTTTTTTTAGAAACTTATTGTTATGTTTTTATTTTAATATTTCTCATCTTTTATTTTAATATTTTTTAGCATTTTTTTGTTATCGATGAGAGAGATTCAAATTAAATATCTGTTTATCACTAAATTAAATACAATAATTTTATTAATATTATTTTATTATATATATTTATTTTAATAAAAATATAAAAAATTATATAGCATAAGTTAAACATAGTTGATATACTATTTCAAGGATATTTTAGGAAATCAAACCAAATGAATTTTCAATTATAAATTGATTTCATACATGATTTTGTGGAATTCAATTGAATTGCATGTTTTAAATTAATCATACCAAATATTAATAATTCATGCATAAATGAATTCTAACGGATTCAATAATTATTTTTGAAAAACGTATCTTGGTTGCCCATTATAATATCCTTTCAAAATTAATTAAAATTTTAAAAGGTAATGATTATTACATTATAAACAAATATAATGGTAATTAAGTTAAATATTAATTTTCATTTTTCATTTTTCTTTTGTTTTCTTTAAACCAACCAAATATGACACACTTAAAATCTATTATTATTATTATTATTATTATTATTAAAACATAGATATTGTCTTATGTTTTTCTATATTTTGTCATTTTATACCTTGGATTAATGTCTTTTTCCATTCACCAAATGACCGAATGTGCAGAACTCCCAAACACGGTGTACAAGTTTCTAACTTTCTAATATCCTCACACGGGCTCAACTCCAAGTTACAGACCAGCCCATGCGAAAAACTCAGCAAAGGCCCAAAAGCCTTGCTTTCTTCTAGTTTGAAATAAATAAATAAATAAAGGCAAATCTAATCTAATCTCATGGGCCCAACTCCAAGGCTATAATTCAGCCCATTAATAAAAATACCTTCTTTATTTTTACTCGACAAACCCAGTAAGGGCCCAAAAGCCTTGATTGCATGCTAGTTTGAAAACAAAAATGCAAACATTGAACAAAGGCAAATATTTTATTTGCCAGAATAAACAAAATAAATAAATGAAATTGAAATATCTCACTTAAAATTTTCACATATGCCGATATATTATTAAGCAGAGAAATAAGTAAATAATTTCATCTATTAAAAACAGCAATGCTTGTACCAAAACCCATTTGTCACGTAAAATGCAATATGTTGTGATATTCTAAAATTCATGTGTGGGTTCTGTCTCACTATGAAAAAATTACTTTAATTTGGGGTCAATGTAGAAATATCATGTAAGTGTGTGCCTCTATGATAATTTCAGGAAGTATATGCACCAGGTAAATAAATTAAAAGACAAAATGAAACAGTTCATCATTGGATGGAAACCTGCAGGGCAAAAATATAATAAACAAAATACAAAATCTCTATCCACTACCTTTCGCATTGTAAATTTCCATTTTCTCCTACAATTCTGAACGACGTCGTTCTTCATGAGCGGAGACACGAATAGAGAGAAGGAATTCCTTTCTCACACTCAGGTTCCATAAAATAACATTCACGCGCGATTCTATTTGCACACTTTTCAAAATTTTGGGTTCGTGGTTCCTAGTTAGAGCGAGTATACAGTTTAGTCTACAGGCGCGACAAAAGAACTAATGATAAAATTTAAACAACATAGCTTTTTAAAAACCAAGATTAAATGGTTTTAAATATAAAGGATATATGATTATCCACACAGAAATTAATTTTCTCCTGATTTTATATTTATCGCCTCGACCCCTTTGTTCAGACAAAAATAATTTTCGATCCTTTTTCAGTTTCCCTCTCTTTTCGCTTCCTTTGGAGGGAAAAAGCCTCAAAACCATATTCCCTGTTTAAATCTAGGGTTTTAGTTAGTTCAAGTTCACTGTCGTCTTGTTTCTTTAATTTCTCAGCTTACTGGATATGTCATTCTTATTAATTTCACCAGCTGAGTTATTGTAACTTGAAGTTCTGATCTGCTCATGCTCGATTTTGCATCAGGCAAGCATTTCTTGAGCTTACGTTGCCTTACTTATCCTTAGTTCAAGCTTGCTGCTTTCTATTTGATGTAATGCTTATGTTCTTTCTTATTGTTGATTTTTTAGTTGTATTTTTTAAGATTTTAGATGCTTTTTTCTGTTTATAAATGGTTGATTCTGGACGGTATTAGACTCGGGTTTGAAGTTTTTTATGATGTGTTTTTTGATATTTGATGCTAAAATAGAAGTAGAAATCTAGGGTTTGAGCTTGGTTGTTCCTTACATTTATTACCTCCACTTGATTCCTCTACTGGCTCTGATCAGTGCAAACTTGTAAATTTTGGGGCTTATTTGAATAGTCTGTCTAAATTGGTATTTTTTCTTGCTATATCGGGTAAAACAACTTAGTGCTCGCTCATTTAGTTCTTATGAATTGGAATTTGTTGGGCTGAAAGAACTCAGTTTTGTGTACTTCAATTTGTTTGGAGAAGCTTAGGTTAGAAAGTTTGAAATTCAGAATTTGAACTGTTACTAGATAAAATTGTATAGGTCAAGAATTGGACTTGTAACCATTTATGAATGTAACTAGTCATCCAAAGTAAGCACAGATGTTGTAATGTTTACTCAAGTCTTTTTTTATTTTTTATGTTTGTCTGAAGTCCAAATCCTATGGTTTCAAATGCCTCATCACGGATACAGAAAAGAGCCTCATAAAAAAAATTTGTCTCAGTAAATATTTTAGGATCTTATTCCAATATTTTCCATGAGGAAAGAATACCCTTAAGTTTTCTGTAAAGATGGAATGCACATGATAGGGAGTGATACTGAATTGCAGATATTTTTCGGAAGCTCATGCTTTCTAGGTTCCAGTTTCAATCATCTCTTCGATCATTTAGTTGTAAGCATTGGCTTATCTCCGTTCTAGATAATTATTTCTTGCTATTATTGAACAGAGCAGAAATGGAACAATAGATTCATGTAGCCAGCCCAACTAGGTTGGAACTAAGGATTATTGTTGTTTTAATCATTAGGAACTCGTTCTATTCATTCTCTGCTTCTTTTTCTTTTCAAATGCTGTTAATGTATTTTGATTTGAATGTCTATTTTAGTTTCACTTTTTGAGTCAGCAGTTTCTTTTTCTTTATTTTATTTTGGAAATCAAAATTTCCCCTTCAGCTAGTATATTTAACAGTTATGGGGCTTCACAGACATGCTGATTTCACTCTACTGTCAGTAACCTGGTAATTCTTATATCATAGGGATTTATTGAGAAGGCTCAGTTTTATTCTTCGTTTTGCACTTTTATAAACCATGTATTGTATGCTAAGCCATAATCTGTAAAAAAATTATTGCCAATTAATTTTTTATGATTATTAATTTTTTTATGATTATTGACTGTTGTTTAATTTAATATTGAAATCATATAGGATACTCTGCTCAGTACGGTCTCCAATTTAGGATTGCTCTGCTGGTAGGGATAGCCTTCTGAAATTTGTAATATCCTTCCAGCAGAAATGCAAACCAAGAAAAGGGTTTCTGGTAGAAATTCTTCTAGAGAGCATGTCAGTCCAAGAATTTCAAGAACTCAGAAAAAGGCTCCTGATAATGTACAACCTTGTCAAAAAAAAGTCACAGAGCTCATTACATCTTCAGCACGAAAGCAAAGATGTGGTATGTTGCATTCTTCCTGGCTCTGTATATGTATAAACTTCACAATGACTCACACTTGCTCATTAAAATGATGGCACTTTTACTGCTAACATAGATAAACTGCTCTACAATTTTCTCATTCCAAGCTTGTTTCATCTTGTTTTATACTCAAACACATGATAGTACCAACACTAAACATTTTGCTTTGATGCCTGCTCGAGGTAAACATAAACTTCTGAACTATAATAAGAAAATAATGTGATATAGTTCTTCACAAAAAAATGTAATTTATACCATTAGCTGTTTATCCCTCAAGCTTATTCAAGTACTGGAACATATGTGTATATTCAAATTTCAATGCGACCTTTGTTTTTTCAATCTTTGGTTCTTAATTCTCAACAGCCTGTTCCTCCCCTCAAGCCCACAAGACACACACACACAAATTCCTTAATTGTTTACATTTGTACATGGATTATATTAATCAACTCATCATTGCTTTGTCCATTTATTTAGAAAACTAATTGTAATTAGTTCCTTGCAATTATGTAAATTGTATTGTTTGTTCATGAATATGTCAAGCTTTGTCCTCACGTTATCAGTTCTCACATTAAGGCTCCAAGGAGTTTCTAATATCATTGAAATGAGCTTTATGCATTTTGTTTTAAATTAAATGTTGAACTTTTTATTTGCTTAGCATGACTAGTTATGCTTCCAAAATATTCAGTAGGCAGTCTTCCAAGGAATAATGGGGAGCCTGTTGCAACTACGAAATTGAATAATGTAACCAGCTCAGAGCCCAATGACACATCCAATGGTGCTGCTTTATGTGATCTGGGGGATCGGGAGGTAATCATCTAGCTGTGGATGGAGTGCATTTTGTCTTAATGTCTTTGATGTTTCTTTGAGTTTTGAAATGCATTAGTAATGCATGATATGCCCTCTGCCCATGTTGTTACCATATTTCATAGGCAATGTTTAATGCGTAACCTCGATTAATATGTTATGCCAAAGGGACAAATGTAAGGACGGGAAAACTATTTGTATTATTAAATTAAGATTTTTCTGTATGATCGCTTAATTTGTATTGCAGGGTTGTGATGAGGAACCATGTATATTTTCTCCTGCTTTTCGCATATCAACAATTGCTGGAGGGGAAATTGCCAATGAAGGTAGCTCATAACTTTGATCATTTCTTAAACAGAGCTGTTATCTATGTGTGTATTTGTATAATATTTCTGGAATGTTGCTCTTCTGCTCATAATGTTTGTATATGTTGCTTGTTTAGTTAACTTCATCAAAGTGTTTCGGAGTGGGGACCAGAAATTACTTGAGGATTGTGGAACATACCGTTCAACAGTTGATATTCAAGATGGCCATGTTACTCGAGATGCTTTTGAATCTACTTCTGGAGAAGACGAGGAGACATGCCATAATGACATAGGAGTTAATACAAACACATCATCCACAATATTTTCTACTGATACAAATATTGTGAATTCTTCCAATGTAGATTCAGGAGGAGTTGGCCTTTCATCTGAAGTTTCAGCTATATATCTTGCTATGAAGAATTCAAAATTGGAGTGCATTGATGAGTATGATCAAGATTGCATGTCAACTAGGGAGGATGATTATGAGGAATTTGATGATTTTGACCCCTATTTATTCATAAAGAACCTGCCTGAGTTGTCATCAGTTGTCCCCACATTTCGGCCAATGTTGCTTCCTAGACAGACGCGTAGCTGCCCTTCTACCACTCTTGTTTTAGATTTAGATGGTAAGTCAGATATTGCAATAAGTTACACAAATATGGTGTGGCTCAAGCATGCTTATCATGTTTTGTTTTTTGTTTGTTGTTTATTCAGTTGTGCTGCTTGATCTAGATGTGCGTTCAAATCTTGAATGAACTCGTCATGCCATTTATTTTGCTCATCTTACCTTGGTTTCATTGCGTCCATGAAGAATATCGCAGAGCTCTTGCTTCTGCATTTTTCTAAACTTAAAATTTTTATTTATTCTTAATAGAAGATCATGTATTTATATTTACTCTCTTTTGTAATTGACAAGCATAAAAAATTTGATTACTGTGTTAGTATTTGCAGTTTCTTGGATTGTAATTTCCAATAACTGATGCAATGTAAGAATCTGATACAAACATAAGAGATGATGTGAAGATCAGTTGAATTTTCCAATTTTTACATATGACCTGCCTATTCAATATTGACGTATTGGTGGAAAGTGTCAATCATAGAAATTGAATTGTTCTTTTTCTCATTTTGATCTCAGGATCAAGATCTGATGTCTGGTTCCATGTTCTTATGATATTGAATTGGCAGTTTTCATTTTATCTTTTGCTTATCCAATTGTAACATGCATGTTTTACCAGTAATATTCCTTTTCATATCTATTAATACCTTGAAATGTCAAAATTTAATTGAAATGTTGAACTGGCAGAGACTCTGGTGCACTCCACACTAGAACCTTGTGATGATGTAGACTTCACGTTTCCTGTGAACTTTAACCTCCAGGAGCATACAGTCTATGTTCGGTGTCGTCCTTACCTCAAAGATTTTATGGAGAAAGTTTCCAGTCTTTTTGAGATCATTATATTTACAGCTAGTCAAAGTATTTATGCGGAGCAACTTCTAAATGTGCTTGATCCAAAGAGGAAAATATTCCGCCACCGTGTTTACCGCGAATCATGTGTTTTTGTTGAGGGGAACTACCTCAAAGATCTCTCAGTTCTTGGCCGTGATTTATCTCGTGTTATTATAATTGACAACTCTCCTCAGGTACACTAAAGAATTCCTCTGTTATAGTGATTTTCTGCATTTGTCTCCTTTCATTAGGAGCATTCAAGAAACTATCACTGGTGTCAGTATTTGATTTGGTCTAATTGCATTCTAATTATAGGTTGACAGTGCTAGCCATACATTGATGTAGTGATTGGTGTCCATGTTTAAATGAACAGTGTCACCCACTTTTTGGGATGGGATTGTCATCAGTATCTCTGAATTGTTGGAAAGCACTGTAATAACTAGTAACAATAACCATGAATTTGGTTTTACTGTCCATAATTATCTGTTAGATGTCATTACGAACTGTGTTTGCATTAAAAAAATGACAAATTTTTTTGTCTTTTGTAATTGCAAGGATTCTGGAATTTTGTGTAGTTTTTCGAGCTAATATTCCCAAAAGTTTGATGGCTTTATTTTGTTCTCAGGCATTTGGTTTCCAAGTGGACAATGGTATTCCTATTGATAGCTGGTTTGATGATCGTTCAGATCAAGAGTTGCTTTTAATACTTCCATTTTTGGAGAGCTTAGTAGGGGTTGAAGATGTTAGGCCATTGATTGCTAAAAAATACAATCTTAGGGAGAAAATTGCTGCAGCTGCTTATCCTCCTATAAATTCGAATTTGGGAGATCCTTTGGAAAGGTGAGCTTCAATGTGAATTCCAAGTTTCTAATGAGGCTGTCCTATGTTATTAAACAATTTAATTTGAGGAAAATCCAATTCTCTTTGTTGAGAAATCCCCTGGAATACTTAAAATTTCAAATTCAAGTGTGATTCTAACCAGATAGAATGAATGTGTTGATTGTTGTAATTGTGCTTGAGTTGGAACCTTCCTGTGAGGAAGATGGTTCATTATAGTTGATACAATTCAAGTTAGCTGGAATAAAGATATTCTCTGGTTTAATACACATGTACTGTGAAAGGCTGTTATCTTACATGGAACTACCACAATTTGAAACAACAATTTTCATGAGAATTTGCAAATGAATTCTGTTTTTTTGTACTCGATGGTGGTAAAGTTGTAAATGGCTATAAAATGCCAATGTGTGATGGAGCGAGAGCGGTTATATGTGCTGTGTGCAAATACTGGACATTGGCTTAGTTTTTGTGCGGGGTACCCATGTCTTTTTTGGTCGATGGATATTCTGGACTTCAAAGGTAATCGATGAATCAAGCCAAATCAACTCGGTTTGGTTTAAATTCTTAAGCAAGAATGATGCAATTAGAACTGGATTGCTTATACAACTAAAACTCCTTGAAATCGGATCCTGGTTGGTCCTGTATTTATGCTTAAGCCAAAAAGTTTCCTATATCTATATGAAATTAAATTTTGTGAAGTCCACGATTTTTTTCTTTAAAAAAAAAAAAATGCTGAAAAGATACATCATAAACCAAACAAAACAGGACTACAAAAGGAACAAAAAAAGCCGGGATTGGAAATTAAAATTGAAAAAGAAAATTGAGGAATATGCTTTGGAAGGATGAAATCCTTCAATACTGATAAAAAGAGAAGAAGCCGTACATTTGCAATCTATGGATTCAGAAACCAAATTGAGCATATTCAAGCATTTTACCAGTCACCAAAACCATAGCATTCGTGGGTTTCAGGATTCTATACCCAAACCCAATGCACCACTAACACTGTTATAAGCAATTGCTCGACCCAATGGGCCTATGGCTCCGTGGTGCCAATATCCAGTCATCCCATCATTTTCTATGAAATGACAAAAATATGCGGTACTATTCATTTATTCTCCATTCTCCTTGCGGGAGTTAACCACGGTACTCTCTTGCGAACCATGGTTAACTCCCCAACGGTCTTTAAATACCTTCAAATTCCCTCCTCTTTGGCGCCACTCTCTCCAATTTTCTATTTCGATTCAAATTTTCGAAGCCAAACACTCTTAGCTCTCTCTCTCTAGGATTCTCAGTTTTCCTTGGAAACTCCACAACAATGGTGGGCAGATTTTTAGTTTATTTTCAAGCTTTTTTTCCTTTCTCTAATAGTTTTTCCGTTCCAACTCTTCTTAGTCTTATGGATTTCCGTTTCAGGTTGTTGCACAGAAAGTTAAGGAAGCGGAGATCACCGAGCAGGATTCACTTCTTCTGGTATTGACGATTAACTATGCTGTTCATTTTAAAATTTTTAGTTATAATTTCGATCTGAAACTTGTGAGCTCCCTTTGGCTAAAATTTTTAAACATTACCTGATTTTGGTAAATTTTGCTTTTCACTCATCGTATGATTCTTCAGATACATTTGTTTTTTCTTTATCGAATTTTTAAGCACTTGTTGGAAGTTTCTTTTCTGTTAAAAAGGTAAATTCTCCAATCAAACATGCACTAGAAATGCTCGTTAGGTAAAATTCCAAAACATTTTTTATTTGACCTCGCTTGAGTTTTTTGGACTGATTTCAGAAAATCTGGATATAGAACAGTATAATGTCCCGAAATTTCTACTTATATATGATATTTTGAGCTCAATGTCGTGTGAGATCATGGATCTGGTTAATTAATTTTAAACAATTTCATAATCATAAATTCATGCCTTGCGTTGAATATTTGGCGATTTTTAGCACAAATTCTAATACCTGCAGATTTGCGCTAAAAATTTTCGAAGTAGTAGAAATTTATTTGATAAGATCTCTCTGTTCATGTTTTTTGTTTGTTATAATTTGCTTTAAGTTTGTTTGCGGTTAATCTGTTAAATCTGGAGTCGACAATGCTCTAATTTTAACAATCATCAATAATCACTTGAAATCGACTCTGTAATGCTATTCTGTTAAGTCTAAGTTGATCTTCTGTTGTTTCTATTTATTGTTCTTTTGAATAGACAAGGAACCTGCTCCGTATTGCCATATTCAATATTAGTTACATCAGAGGCCTCTTTCCAGAGAAGTATTTCAATGATAAATCTGTTCCTGCTTTAGGTGCACTTTTTCTGCTGTCATTTTCTTTTTTAATTTCACAATTATATGAGATGTTGATTTTTTTTTTAATATATATTTCAAATTATGATATCAACAGAGATGAAGATTAAGAAATTGATGCCTATGGATGCGGAGTCTCGTAGACTGATTGATTGGATGGAAAAAGGCATGTGGTTTCTGGATGATAATGTTATTCACTGCCTTTCTATCAGATCTAGTCAATTTTATTTAATTGAATTTAACAGTATTATCAACCTTCATTTTAGGTGTCTACGATGCATTGCAGAAAAAATACTTGAAGACACTTTTATTCTGTGTGTGTGAGAAAATAGAAGGCCCAATGATTGAGGAGTATTCATGTAAGTATGATATCTAACTAATGACGCTGTGCATGTGGCAAAATTGTGAATGGAAGGATAATGTTTAGCAAAGATGTTGTTGTCATGGTCTAAGCAGTAGACTATTATAATTTGGCAATTTCTGAAAGACACTGATTGTCAACTAGAAATTACTTGGATTGGTAATTAAGTATATTTGGTTTTATTTCTTTTTTTGGAAAAAATTTTAGTATTATGTGTTATTTTGCAGTTTCCTTCGGCTATTCTAGTTCTGATAGTCAAGAGGTTTCAATGAATATCAGTCGCACTGGAAACAAGAAACAGGGAGGCACATTCAAGTGTAACTCCACAACAGAAATTACTCCCAACCAGATGAGGTGATAGCAACCACATTCCCTTTTTATTCTGAAGTTTATGTTCTAAACTGTTTGCTTTTTTTGATTCGTGGCACAACGTTATAATTCAGGAGTTCTGCATGTAAAATGATCCGTACATTGGTTCAATTGATGAGGACTCTGGATAGGATGCCTGAAGAGGTAAATCCATTAGAACTAAATAATGTATTGTCTACTGTCTGACACTGCAAGCTGCTTGCTTTTTGGACATGCAAAGTTTAACTAGAAGATATGGGACAATGCACATGTATACTGATTGCTAGAAATCTGATTTTTCTCTTTTTTATTTCAGCGCACTATACTGATGAAACTCCTCTACTATGATGATGTGACGGTATGTCAAATTAAATTAACTGCATTCTTAAAATAATTTATATGCCATTGCACCAAAAAATTGTTCTTGCATTTCCTAATGTTTCTAACTCAAGCATCATGGTCATTTATTAGATTCTACTTTTTTTGCCATCTATAGAAATTTTGGTGTTTTCAAACATCTAGGATGCCGATATGATTGTGACAAAATTTTGAGCTGCTTAAGGCTTGTGATGCATGTGAAGTTCATGAAAATTTCTCTTTTTGCATACGAGAGAAGGGTTGGGTGGAGAAACTGAGAAGTCAGAATAGTTTTCACTTTCCATTTACCTTGAACATGAGAAAAGAATATTATGCAATTTTTTGACCTTGCAGCCAGCAGATTATGAGCCTCCATTCTTCAGAGGCTGTACAGAAGAGGAAGCCCATAACCCATGGACTAAAAGCCCTCTCAAAATGGAGGTTGGGAATGTTAACAGCAAGCATTTTGTACTTAGTCTCAAGGTAGGGGCTGAAACTTGTTGGTTAATGTCTAGAATTCAGATCAAGGCTTGTGTTTCTGATCAGTTTTTCGTTAACTGGTAACTTTTATAGGTAAAGAGTGTGCTTGATCCTTGTGAGGATGAAAATGATGATATGGAAGAAAATGAAGCTAGCCTAGGAGCTGATTCACTACAGAAGGATGATTCTTCTGAATCTGACAGTGAGGTGAAGTTACTTTATTCCTTTAATTTTCTGCTTTAGCTTCTGCTTGAGGATTCGATTGAGCTTGAATGATGAGATTGGACAATGATATATAATACAATAATCTAACTTATGAATACTAACCTTTTCCTTTCTACATTTGTCGTGAAATCAGATTAACCAATCACAAGAAGATCGATATATAGTCGCACCAGTGGGTAATCACATGAACTCTTTCCACTGTTACTTATACTCAAGTTATCTTGTTGTATTTGGAGAGATTGATACTAAGTAATCCTACTTATCTTGACAGATAAGGAACGACCAGAGGAAGGCAATAGCATGGTTTGTGAAGGTAAAATTTCAATTTGCATAGAAGACTTAGAACGGTGTTCACGTTATAAAGGGGATTAGCCACATAAACACATGGCCTTTTCAAAACTAAAACTCAAAAATTCAACCTAAAATTTAATAAGTTGGTCTCTTGAGATTTGACTACATTTCCTTTTTCGTTTTTCTTTTTGGTTGAGAATAATTTCATTGGCTTGCCAGGTGTTGGATTTATCACTGGGCAGGGATACTATTTGGTTAATTATCTGGTATATGTTGTGCAGATGATACTCAGGATCCAGAGGAGGATGAACAACAGTTGAATCGGGTGAAGGACTGGATCACTGGTCATCACCTTGACACTGTTGGACTTAATGATGTTCTCTCCAATTTCCCTGATATCTCAGTGGTAAGAGGTTTTCTTCTTTTCTTCTGTAAATGTTCCTTTTATATGGTGGACAGAAAAGGAAAATGTAATTATGTACACCTAGTTGATTGGGATTTTCACAATTGGCTGTTGACGTTCGCTTATTAATGCAGGCTTTGACTGAAGGTAATTGGAGCTATTGATAATTCTTAAAGCTTAAATAGGAAAGTGAATTGCTGCAGTTTTTATTTTCTAAAATTTTCTTAGCATGTTATTCTTTAATTTTGGTTCCTGTTCATTGGATTTTCAGAAATTATGGACAAGCTTGTCAAAGAGGGGGTCTTATCAAAAACTGCGGCAGATACTTACACCAAAAACAAGCAAAAGGTTCTATTTCTGTTCTATTGGTTCACCTTCATTTCCCAATCGATCTCTTTTGTTCATAGTCCTTTTCTTTTGTGACGGAACACAATACTAGAAATCGAACTTTGAGTTCACCTTGGTGAAAGAGGAATTGGATGGCCAAGTAATCCCAAACAGTAACAAAGCTCTGCAGGTCGATGATCACATGTACATGAAGGTCAGTTTTCCTATGTTGCTGATTAGGTTTGAACTGTGAAGCTCTAAACTCATCATTTATCTTATCAGAGCAACAGAGCACCTTTGCCTGTTAACTCTTAGCAATGATCTGTGGTCTGTCCAGGTCAATTTGAGACTAATCCTCCTTCCTTGGTTGACCCTTCTTTAGAATCACTATCCATAAAATGTTGCATTATGTTGACAAGAGTTATAGTGTTACTACTTGAACTCAGAAGTCAGCAAATTTTCTGACAGTATTGCATTTAACATTAGCTGTCAAATGAAGTCCTTTAACTCTGAATGTGCACTGAAAATCAGTTGATTTTAATTCAAATCTATAATTATTGCAATTTTATTCAATATTTTTTGAGTCTCCAAATTTATAAGATTTGCAATTTGTCAAAGAACTCAATATAATCAACAAAATTTGAGACAAAGTCTACATGAGCGCATTAAAGAACTGACAACTGACTTTTACTTTCTACAATTTCAGGCTTTATACCATGCTCTTCCAATGAATTAT